>NW_017299005.1:248331-250030 GCF_001594075.2 Trachymyrmex cornetzi
CGTGGCAATAACAAACGCCGGGTTGACCGAGCTTGCGAGAAAGTTGCACGAACAGGAATCGCTCGGTCACTAGTTACCCATATTAGTACGGTAAGGGTTAAGACAGTCTTGAATATAAGAATGACTATGGATACCACCCATAGAGCTATAAGTTTGTATTACAATATTTTCAATACAGAAACTCCGTATTATGTTGATAACATTTATCGATACGGAATTTTCTGTTATAATTATTGCAAGCATTTTTTTAACTATTTCAATGAACAAAGATGTCAGTGAACATTATTTTTATATTTAATCGCATTAAACATTAAAAATACGGCTGAGTGTCTCGCATCTTTATTCTTTAGTCAATATTGTGCAAACTAGTTCTCAATACGAGATTACATGAAAATAAAGTTTAATTTTTGCTAATGAAAACGACCATGCTACATGGAGAGAATTTTTTCTTATAGTTTATTACCCTGAAAATATGATAGTCGTGGGATAACATTGTATTTCGATGAATTTTAATGTATAAATCTCTCTTATTTGTTAATAAAATATAAAATAAATTTAATTAATTTTATTGAAGAGCAGAGTAAAAATCTTTAAAATATCGTATTGTACCATATTTTGAAGGTAAATTTTAACAAACAATTCTCTCCGTGTACAATTCAGTAAAATACGAGATATTTTCGTGCGAACTGGCGAAAAAACTAAAATACATGTGCAGAAAAAGAGAGGACCATTTAAATTGCGAAATCAAATCATTGCGTCATTTTTTGAGCACATTATACTTCAGTGTCGCATTCAACATCTGGCACTGATACAATACGCTTTGCGATCGGTGCGCGTCCCTAGCGCGCGACAACGATATCAAATGCACGCGCTCGCATGCGTTTACCTTTCACATACGATCCGACTTCTCATATTACTCCGCCTGTTGTTGCCACCAGCCAGCATGTCTGCCAGCGCAATGAGCGAAATCTGAGCATTTGCGAAATCGACCTAGCCATTAAATAAAGAGGAAAAGTAAATATTTAAAATTTCTGTAGATAATTAACCCTTACCGTACCATCTACAATTTGATGCCTCATCCATACCATCAAGGGTCACTTCAAATCTCTTTGTTTTTTCACCTCTTCAAAATAATTCAAAAAATCTCTAAAAATTCACCAACATACTTTCAACTTTCTAGAATAAATATTAACTCTTTATTTTGGAAAATAATAAAATGTATTTAGTATAATTTATAATTACCGAAAGACACACACTCAAAGAAACTTGCACGAGCAGGAATCGCTCGGTCACTAGTTACCTATATTAGTACGGTAAGAGTTAATAACGCGTTATCAAAAAAGTTGAATTTTGAAGTAGAAATAAATATAAATTACAAAAGACCATGATATATTTCTATTATATTTACGAATTTGTTAAATTCCATATATAATTACCGTTTCAACAGCATTTTTCACACATGAAAAAATCAAATTGTCCGTGAAAGAGATGGAACCATCGTGCATTTTGTTTAACGATGTCAAACATTTGCGTTTTTTGTGCACATATGAAGCTTAGAGGAAATCATTTTGTTTGCGGCGCAAGATGAAATTTTGTGATTATTTGAAAATTATGTTAATACTAGAATGTAACTGCCTATTACGGTCGGAGCTGGATCTTCGTTGCTTTTAAATAATTCAATCTTGAATTACTAATATAT
>NW_017299005.1:250994-257196 GCF_001594075.2 Trachymyrmex cornetzi
CCTATCGCGATTTTGATTTTCGATGGTGGGGGGTCCAGGTTAATGGGGGTGACCGTAATAGGCAGTTACATTCTAGTATTAATTGAGTTTCTCAAATATACGGTCAAAAAATATAAATATATTGAAAATTATGTATTCCCATGTAAAATTGATCGCTATATAGGAAAACGATCAAATTAAAACGATTGGAATAAACCAAAATGATGAAAAAATGCATTTTTAGTCGAAAATCGCACAAATTTCTCCTTTTTTCGGTCTTTCTACGATTTTCTTTATGAATATATTAATGAGAAAATGTATTTTGCATGACTTCATTTAAAAGCAACATTTATTACTCGTTTTTCTAACAAAATATACGAAATTAAATTTAAAGTCATTAGAGTCAAGTGAAATGTTAAAGTTAACAAATTTATCAATTTTGAATGTACAAAAAAAACTAATTATTTCGTGAGAAAACACAAGCGATTGCTTTGCCGTTTATGCTGGCCTTGTGTGTCGCGGTATCGATCAGCAGTATTCGCTAAGCATATAAGTCTTTTTTTAAGCTTTATTCGATTATGTAGCAATATTTTGATTTAAACGCTCACCGTGCTCGTCACTAAAATCGCCCAAGTTGTCGGAAAAGAAATCTAAATGATTCTATATACAAAAAGTGGAAAAACCCACTTTTTGTATATAGAATCATTTAGATTTCTTTTCCGACAACACATTGACTCCTATTTTATAAAATAAAGCAATTATTTCGGTTACAACTTCTTTATAACTTTTAGCTCTGTTCTTGCCCAAAAATCTGGTTATAATCGCGTCTAAGCTTTCTATAATTCGTAACTGTTATAAGTCTGAATTGAACTGCGGCCTACATATAATATATGCAGCTAATTTCAAAGAAAATGCGTTATGATCGCTTTTGTAGAAAAGTCGACAATTTTGAGCAATTTTCAATCAAAAATATATATTTTCATCATTTCGCTTTACTTCAATCGCTTTAATTTTATGATTTTCTCATTTAATTTTATACAAATTTAATTTAATTTTATACGAAAATATATAATTTTCATATATTTTCATATAACAATCACAAAATTTTATTTTGCACCGTGGCCAAAATAACCTTTTCAAATTTATATAAACTTTCAAATGTACGTAAAAAACACAAATTATTTAATATCACGGAACGACATGTACACCTGTATTACATTTTTTCTCTGCTTTTGTGGACAATTGGAGTTTCGTGTGTGAAGAAAAAAAATTATGTTACACGGTGTTATATACATATTATCAATATATATATTTGTATATATTTGATTGTATATAACATATATATGTATATATGTATATATATTGTATATATATGTTGTAGCTATAAAAAAGATCTACATTATTAAATATTTGAATAATAAATAAAATGTCAAACAATAGTTGACAAGTATAGTGTTAATGCTTGATGTGGTTCTTTGTTTATTTGGGAATGATTTTACGACAGATTGGCGCGGCGATGTGACGCGTTAAACATTCACGAAATGTTTCTTGAGATAGATCCCCGGCGATCCTGCTCGTGATGGGATGTAACGAGCGAGCAATCAAATACGTGCTCGTTACGTCCCATCATATTATCGTAACGCCTAAGATTAAGACCTAACGTCTGTTACAATGTACATTTTTTGACGCCGTTAATAATTCTTGTGTCAAGAAACTTATTATGTATATGTTATACACTGATTGCAATTGATAAGGCGCTGAAGGATGAAATTAACTGCCCATTTGAGCGGATCATCGTCTTCACCCGAAGGGCGCGACATCATCTTCACCCAAAGGGTGTGACATCAGTTTGCGCGACCTTCGATCTTCACCGGCTTCATTGAGATTCGGTGCGCGGCCTCAGCTTCGCTCTCGCCGTAATTAAGAGGTTGCTCGGCGACTCCGTTGTCGTTCGCGATTACTCCTGCGTTAGTTGAATGTGTCTTGCTCTCTGCTCGATCGCCCTTTGCAAGGTAGTCTTGGGATCGTCCTTGTAACTTTCCTCACAGATCCTCTCAGCTTTCCTCCTTGACGCAGTTTCCCTCTGTTTTTCCAGAGCACGTTACAGCTCACTTTTCTGGTTCAAGACGTTATTGCCGATTTTCTGGTTGAAGAGTAACTCCCTGTGAAAGTCCTTATGATTAGCGAAGGTAAGGCAAGGGTTATATGATTTCCTCTGCAAGATCAGGCCGTCTGGTCTCATGTGAGGAGCCGGTGATGGAGGCGGCACGTCCAGAGCCGGTGCTATTTTTCTTTTGTTTGTCAAACCATCGATGTCGTCCGAGTCGCACTTGAGACCGTTAGTAATCACCGATTACGGCCACGTCGCCGGATTGCCGTTAACCGCGCTGTTTTGATCTGTTACGCAGCGGCAGTAGTGCGAAAATATCTCGTTACTTTTACTCTTATCCGCCCGCGCGTGTTATGACGTTACGTATTTGCCACACGCTCTCGCACTCGAATTTACAACCCGCACTCGCTCGAGCGCGCGACATGAACTTTCTTTAGAGTGAATCTATTTGTTGTTGAGTTCAGGAATTACAATTAAGCAGAAATTTTGAAAGGGCCATGATCGGGTCCTTATCAGGATGCCCTAATGCCCGATCCGACCCTGATCGTAAATGTAACGTCGAGAATGAAGATTGCCTGATCGGACAATCATAATCGGGGCCGAATTTTTACCCTTTGTCATGCTTTGTTTTTAATAGGAAATTTTAAGGGCACTGCAAGGGCATTAATAGGGCTCTGATAAGGTATTTGTTGCTTAGATACAGGTTAGGTTGCGATATACAGTGACATGCAGAAATTTCCGGCCAGTAATATTTTGCACTCTAATTTATAAAAAAAATTTTGATAAAATTTGCACAGATCATAAACATTTATTATAAATATTATGAAATATTTATTATTAATGTTATAGTAAATTCTATGAAAATACTTAATGAGAAGACATTATAATCCAAGTAAAAAATACTTAGAAATATTTATTTATATCTATCATAAATATTGCATAAAATATTTAGTCTATATTTTAATAATATTTCGAATAAAGCTTTATATAAAATATGTATGAAATATTTATGTAACATTTAAAAAAATGATTATTAATAAATATTTATCATAAATATTCGATGCTGTCTGGGGTAATGTATAGTTATGCTATTTTATGTTTTAAATCTACTTACTATTTTCTGATACGGATTCGCATAAGTACAATGCTTGACGAGATGCACGAAATCTTCTCACTCGCATTTGCGTTATCAAACGTGTTTTATTATAATTTGCATCCATAATTCGATATTTAACATTACACGATATATAACCTCAAGAGAATATAATCTCTTTTTATAAAAACAATGAATAAGAACAAGGAAATCCGGCCACTTTCAGGATTACCCGAAAAAAATCTTAAAACGCGCTCTCTGATTTTTTGCCGATCAGGCACAGGTCGGGAGTTCCATATTAGGACACATCCTACTATTTCCTAATCAGGTCATAGTATAAGGAAATTCCGTATTATGACATACCCTATTTTTTCCCGATCAGGCAAGGATCGAGAATTCCGTATTATGGCATTCCCTACTTTTTCCCGATCAGGCAAGGATCGGAAATTCCGTATTATGGCATTCCCTACTTTTTCCCGATCAGGCATTAGTCGTGCATCAGGCATTCCCGATCTAATTTCTTCTCGGTAATGTTAGGCGAGCATTATGAATATATATTACCGAGATCCGTCGGTATTGGCTAAGCCAGGCCCCGTATGGCAAAATGTTAAAAAATCCACTCGATTCGCGAGGATTACGTTGCATCTGGATTGCACAAAGATATACTTATTGATCCTAATGGTAGCCTGTCGACATAGACACGCCTCCGTCAAAGCTGTCGGCGTACAAAGAGACTTTCAAGAAAGATTATTCGCATGTCGCTCATTCGTTCCGACAAGTAATTCAAAACGAGTCGTGAACAGAAAAGAGTTAATAAATTTCGAAAGCGACCAGACATACACACGATGTTGTCGGCGTTATCACCTAAATATAACTAAATAAAAAAATTAGAGGGAATAAAAGCACGCTATATATATTTTTCGTCAGGGGCAAACGCGCCGACGCGGGCACTTTCGTGAATGCACTTTGTTACATCTCCCCATCGGCGTTAAAATAAGTACCGGGGTAAGAAACGTCGCAAAAAAAGGATAGAGGGAGAAAATTATGAACGAGAAGGAGACGATGGTGGAGGCGGCGGTGGCGGAGAAAGAAAAAAGATGAGGAAGAAGACAGAGGAGAAGAAGAAGAAGAAGAAGAAGAAGACGAAGAAGAAGAAGAGTTGCTAACCGGCTGGCCGCAACGAACCTGAAGTAAACCAAACCTACCGGTCCTACCGCTCGCTACCACTACTATCTACCGAACTATTACCTGTAACCAGTCTATATCTGGACTCCAGCTTCATCTTTCTCTCTTTTATTCGATGTACCGTGTGTGCCAGAATAGTGGAATCCCCTGCGTTCTCACTGCATCTTCGACTCTCGTAACAGTCGTTTACATGGCTAAGAAGCGATTCTTTCCATGAAAATTCTTTATTATTAATTTCTTATGTTAGTGATCTACACATATAAAACGTATTTCATTTTAATTTTTTACTTTATTTTATACCAATGATATGTTATCCAAATTAATATAAATATTTTAAAATAATTCTTTCATTTTGCTATATTGTGTTCTTTTTGCATTGTTTTTAAGGCCTAAGTAAACTAACAATGCGATTGAAACTCGAAACACTGAACTAAACATTGCACTCTATGCATTATTGTAGATTTAATTGCTGTAAATATTTGTATCTGCAATTATGTCAAGTTGTGCGTTACGCGTTATATCTTATATACGAGGGGGTAACCACTAGCTGAAATATTGTCCCACAGATTACATGACATCATATGATTTCATCTGATTACAAATAATTTTTTTCGCTATATATGAAGTCGTTTGGTAAAATATACGAATTTATTTAATATTATACAATGATTTATCGTGGTTGCATACGTAATTATATCGGATTATACATAGAAATTTCATATGAATTTTATAATGATTTCGAGGACTCTGTCCCACGATTACATTAAGTGATTACCCCCTCGCTTATATAATTTTGGATCGTCTATGGATTATTTCTTCCGGGGCAGAATAAATACATCTGCATATATCGTAAACCAATCTGAACAGGTACGATCACGTCGAATATTTTTTTTAAGAATAAATACCGTGACGGCAACAGCCCGTGACATTACTTGCTAACGTGAACGCAATCATTTAAATTACATGGAGTATGCGATGTTAATAGGCGCGTTTGGTGACGATATTTCTCGTTGAAAACTGGAATGATTTTTCCCAATTATACAATTTAATTAAGGTGCCATATTACTTGGCGTGTTTTAAAGGGTTAAATGTCTCGGAAATTGCGTCTTACTTCAGAATTTTGCTAAATATGATCTAAGTTTAATCGAATAATTTTCCATTTGTCCATCTACGCTCTAAAACAGTTTACCTATATATTTTTTAATCAATTCGGTTCGAATATTATTACGTTTACATAATACGGCTACTATTGTACATACATTATATTGAACGTTTCGAGTTATGTATATTGATTTTTAAAATCGCCAGTGTTCCGGCTTGCGTGATACACGCGATTAGAAATTGATGAGTGTCGCCTCAGTTATCTACCTGATTATATTTACGGTAGCGAGACGATGTGTAACGTGATGTTGACTGACGCGACACGTGCCAAGCAAGTATGTTTAATCCGAGTGCTTAAATCAAGCTTACAAGTTTACGCATCCGTTATTTTCACATCATAATGGATGTAACATCTCAAGTGACCGCAAAATCCCTTAGTTCGCTGATAATTGTCGATCATAACGGATTGTTGTTGAACGCGACAATTGGTGGTGTGGTTTTTTTCTTGGAGGATTGTCTCTCCCGACAACGTGGAGTACGCTCGTGTACTTAAGGAGGTTGTAAGGGCATAAAACACATATATTAATATTTTCGCTTTAAACAAACTACATACATTTGAAAGTTGTGTTCATAACATTCTGGTTTTATTGAGCAACACATTTTTATAGGTTATTTATTTTATTTGTTATTAGTTTTATTGTTATAAACAAAAATTGTTAAAATAATAAGAAAAA
>NW_017299005.1:257354-270180 GCF_001594075.2 Trachymyrmex cornetzi
TGAATTCATAAAGTATTTATATAAAAAAATTGAGATTTTTATCATTATTTTATAATACATTTTCATATATATATATTAAAGTACAAATTAAAAAAATATTATTATTTATTTAAATAACTTTTGATCCAGATGGTTAATTGTTTCTATTTTTTTTGTATTATTATTAAATGAAATTTAGAATAGTCTGTAATTTTTTTAAGTATAGTTCTTAACATATTGCATTTGCCTTACAACCTCCTTAATCGATTCAGTTTTTCCTGCGACATTATTTACATCTCGAGGACGAATTTCTCTTATTGGGCGCGGCTTCTTTCTGCTCTCGCGCGATATGTTGTTCAAATTATTTATTCAAGAAACTATGACAGTGTTAGTTATTATCTGCAATACGCGGCTATTAATATGTCAAGCCTTGAAAAGATTGATTTTATATTGATTTTTGTTTTAAAATAATGAAAACAAATTATTTAATATGTATATATTTTTAAATAATGAAATTATATGCATAATATTCCAAGGTATTCCGTGAAGAAACCGACAATCTTTTAGAATATATTCTAGAAGTTATTTTAAGCAAAAAGGTTCATATAAATTATAGACTAATTTGAATTATCAAGACGTTAATAATATAACAGATAAAAATATTAGACATTTATAACTTTGATGTGAATATTATTTTCTTAACTCTCCGTGAACCAGGTGGAATATGTTTACATCTTAGCGAGACGTAAACATTTCTTGAAAAGTCAACTGCGCGCAAGTTGTTCCATGTAGCTGGAGTTACGTCGTTGCCAGTTATACTAAATTAACGTACTTACGGTATAGTATAAGATATGAAATATCCGACATATAATTTGCTATGTTGATTTTCCATCTAGTTTGCAGAAAGTTAGTCATATTAATTGTTCGAAATATCTATATCCATCTTCTACTTGTAAATTGTTGCTCATTATACTACTTACAGTGAGTGCAAAAAGTATCCGTACAGAGAAAATATGTTTAAAAAACCTTATTTTTTAAAAGTAAACATATCCAGCAAGAAATGACTCATCGAATTAATGTCGAATCGATATCGATACGATAATATTGATATACCAATTCGACATCGATTTGACGTCTAATTGACGGTTATTTCTTGCTGGGTAATTAGCATTTATTCATAAGTAACAAAATAGTCTTAAATACGAAGCCAAAATGTACGGTTATTGATTATCGGTCATGATGTTAAAACGACATCATGACTTAACACTTATATTATTTTGAACTAAAATGAAACTAATGATTCTTATTGAATCTGCGTTTATTGATTTCTGCGCCAATTTCCACTTTTCGATAGCCCCTTTTAGCCGATTAATTTTTGTTATTAAAATAGACGATATATTTCTCAAAATTATATACACCAAAAAAATGTATAATAATTACATAAAGTATATTACTTAAAAAAAAATAAAAATAAACAAAGAATAGAAAATAGAGATCTATTATGTACATATCTTGAAAATTATAACGTATTTAATTTCATTGATCAATACCCAGTGAATTTACATAATAACATAGGGCCGTGTTTGAATGAATACTGCCAATACTGAAATTCAATATAGCTTAGATCGCCTTCTTATTCTCTGTTTTCCGTTGCTTTAATTATGCAAAATTCCTCTAATGAATCTCTGGACTGTCATTGTAGACACAAGATTTTAAATATAATAACAAAAAGAAGTCCTGAGGTGATAAGCTGATCAAAAGTGTGCGTTACCGCCGTTACCGGCAAGAATTAAATTCTTTATATCTCCATAATTGACCTAATAATTGACTTACAGCATGTAAGAATTATTTTGCTTAGAATAAACTGTAGAATATATTCTAAGTTTATCAGTTTCCTGATGAAATATTCTGCATATAGGGAAGACTGAGGCACTCGGTCATATATGAGTCACAAAAATTCAAACTTAAAAGTATATCTAAATATAAAAATTTTTATATCATTTTTTAAAAATAATTAAAGCATAATGCATATTTAAAAATTTAATAAGTATATATATTAAATATTTATTAGTTTTTAAGAAAAAAAAAACATATTTTTTAGGAAATGACCCATGGTATCCCAATTATACATTTAATTATACATTTAATTATACATTTAATAGAAAACAATAAAAAATAAATGTTAGATTATTACTTGTAACATAGTAAGATAAGAAAAGATGCGCAGAAATTTGCACTTTATCTTCATATATGTATGTTCTACTACAAAATCAATATTAAAACATTTTTATGCGGTTAAAAAATTACTATTACACTACGAAAACCATTAATGATCGATGCTTTTCGATACAATGGAATTTAATCACTGCTACCTTGATAAAAAGTATGGGCAACGAAGTAACAGTCGTATTGTACCAGTGCAGTAGTATATTAATTTAAACATTCTAGATTATGTTAAACGATGACTGATGGTACCCCGTGACCCATAGTGCTCCGATTTCCCTTACATATATTTTTTCTTTTCTCTGTATAACTTCTTTATAAATGATACAACGCAGTTTACAAATATAATATATAATTATACTTAGAGATATAAAGAGATATTATATACAAACCAAAGTGTACCCTCTTGTTAACACGACACTTTGCGTTGGATGACGTAGTAAAAAATGTAAATATCTCCCGTATCATCATTTTTGCTCGTGTGTTTTTGCTCCCATCTTTAATCGATCTTGTTTGTAATGTATGTTTCGTTATCACGTGACGATTATTATTCGATTGCGCTGATATATAATTACATCTTACAGGTGGCTTGACGTCCAGGTTGAAACCGAGAAGGAAATAGATTCGCAGCAGTATGCTTACAACATAGCATTAAAACTTCGACCGTCTTCTTCCTGAGTCACTCTGCGATGTTGTTTAGGTAAGCTCACTACTTTATTAGCTACTATATCCATTCTAATCACGCTTATTACTGATGTTTTAATTATATTTTAATGACAATTTTATTTTTTTATAAATACAACATTGTGTGATTATTTATATATATAAACATTATATTCATAACTGTAAAATTATTTTATTTATTACAGTTAAAGACGAAATAAAATGCAAAATAAAAGAAAATATTTTCATAATTTTCATCTTTTTATCAATATTACTATATTTCCTCTTTGCATCATAGCAAATAGAAACGCACCGGTATAATACTTTGGGTCTTTTTGCGAGATTTTTGCAAATCATTCGCTATTCATTGAAAGAAAAATAGACCATCATACGCGCTCGTGTCATAGTTGTAACATTGTTGAATCTTAGATCAGAGATCTGAACCAATTTTTAATTATGAATAAATATTATTTATTTATAACTAAGTAAAATCGATACGATACCATACTTAACAAATCATACAAGAAACGTGATAACGTGAAAGTGCATATAAATAATTATATAATCATTAGATATTTAGATTATTTTTGTCGATAAATTAACGCGAAAGAGTATGTTACATCTGATCGTCGATTTGTTTAACCGTAGCAGAGCCGATTATAAAGTGACGAGATAAATCTCGCTGGTCAAACTTTGTTACGGGCGTCGACAAAAGGCGCCACCATTCGGCATCACTGCATTTAATGCGATTTAATATCGCTGAAAAGAGAACGACGTCTCGCAGCAGATATTATAAGTGTGTGTTATCGCGTACGCCAGCGTACTATTTTAATGCGTTATCTCCATCCACGTCCGCCATGGAACCGCAAACACGCTTATTCGTTCCAGCTCTCACACTCGATTTCTGCGTATCTGTTCGGTAAATTGGATGCATCGGATGAAAATGCATCTCTTCTCTTGCGTATATACATAAATATGTGCGTTTTGTGGAAAGAATTGTGAAGTGTAGATATTATGCACCGATTGCGTTATTATCCAATCGTCGCCTTATATATGAAATCACGTATCACGTCTTGTAAATAAATATTAGATTTTAGACGTATATGTAATGTTACAATTATAAATTTGAACGTCAGTGTTTTTATATGTCTACAAGGCATATATTTCTGAACCGTACAAAATTATAGTTTTTTATTGGAGGTATATCTAATAACGTTTTTATAATATCAATTTCCTAACTCGAAATTGCAATTCAAACATAATAAAATTGGTAGAAAGTTCAAATAAACGAGCTGTTACTTAGGTCAAGATTAAAATTAGTTTATTAAAACATCAAGATTAAAACTAGTTATTTTAAATATGTACAACGCATGAAATATTTCGACTATACTAGTTGTAAGTCTTTTTCAGGCAAATATTTACAATAAAAAATAAATTAAGAATTTGGAAACAAATTAAATACATAAAATTCTTACTATTTAAAACGAAAGAGTCAACATTAAGATATAAATAAAAGTAAAAAACGTCATTATATGTCACAGGTTGAACATACTTGAATCGATATTAAAAGTAAAATTTATTGAACATTCTTCGATCGTCATACTGAAGCATGTATAGACCCGAAAATTTCAAAATCAAAAAATAAAATGGAATCGTAATCCTTACACTAAGGAAAATATCCATCATGATTTCTCCAATCATAATGATCGTATTATCTTTTCAAACAGTAACAAATGGATGTTTCCAATCCTCTTGATTGGACAAAAAATCCAATTACATTTAATCGAAAATAAATTTATCAAAATTTATACGACCAAAAATACGCAATAATTAAGTATTTAGATGTAAAGTAAAAATATGAACGTTGAACAAATGCATAATATAAGTTAAATTAAACACATATTCTCACGCTAC
Source organism: Trachymyrmex cornetzi (assembly GCF_001594075.2). NCBI lineage: Eukaryota > Metazoa > Arthropoda > Insecta > Hymenoptera > Formicidae > Trachymyrmex > Trachymyrmex cornetzi. The sequence goes on from NW_017299005.1 coordinate 262,134, forward strand.
ATAAAAACACGTTATCATTCAACACACGGAGAGAAATCATAAAGGACTGATAATTATATGAATATAGTTAAAGGTTAATTCATAATACAATTATATTTTTTGCATATAACAGCGATCTCAATAAGTATATTAATCAGTTGATATATAAAATTCAACTACACGATTATTTCTAAGTAGATATGGTCAGATAAAGCACATTATAAATTGCACGAGTATGATTATACAGCTATATTAAGTTCTCCAAATAATTGCCGGTTTTATAAATTAAAATATGTTTATGCCAGCAAAGGTATCTTTTTAAAGTATAAATAAAATATTATGTATGTAGACATATATATGCCTACCGCAGCTTTACGTGTCTCGAGTATACAAGTATGATCAGTTTAGCCATACATATACTTTGAATAGAATCTCTTTCAAATATAGTGTTCAATCAAGTTCAAGTTAAAGGTTCAGCCAATAAAACATTAACGGATAGGCATATTACACTTCATTTTCCGCTTGCATGTAATCAGAACTTACATTTCATCGAATAAAGTCTATCATTTCATCGGATAATCTGGTCAAAATCGCTGAATATATTTCTCGGTGTAAATTCCTCAATAGTATATGTGTCCAAGTATTAAGCTTTATGTCATTACGAATACAAACAGATAATTTAGATTTATCTGCTAGCGTTTGTTATGACATGAAACTTTATTTTAATATTTAGACACATATACATACTATTGAGGGATTTAGGATTACTATTCTATTTCATCTTTTGTTTTTAAATTTGGGACTATACGATATCTTTAGAGTATTTTAGATAATTTTTCATAAATTTTAATTTTTTTATTTTACTCTTTCTCGCCTTTCAACGAAGAAATAATTTTGCTTTTAACGTAGATCTCAATATGATGCATAAAGAAGAATATTCAGTGAATTTTATTTTTAATATTAATTGTTCAATGTGTGTCTAACCTGTGATGTGGTTCATGATCGATTTTTTCTTTCCAACATTTTAATTAGTAAGAATTTCATGTATTTCATTTGTTTCCAAAATCTTAATTTATTTTTCTATTAAACGATAAAAGCAATGAAAATTAGTTAAACTAAAGACTTATAATTTTTGTACAAACAAAACAATAAAATTAATAAGAAAAATATTCACAGGCAATCAAGAGTCAACGCGGTAATTAGTGCGTAAAAAATTCAATGGTATTAAAAAATTCAATGATATTAAGGCCTGTATTCATAGTCGGATCTTATATTTAAGACCGTCTTGAGTATAGTCTTAAGATGTTATGAACGAGAGGGCCGCATTAGTGACTTAAGACATTACTTAAGACGGTCTTAAAATAAGAACTGATGAAAAAATATCGGCCTAATTATCAATATAACGATTAATTATAATACAGAAACTTTCGAATGTTTCGATTTTATTTTGGAATCATCATCAGTGTAAATACATAAATTTCAAAAAATTTAGCTAGCGTTGAACTCACAGTCAATCAATGTAATATAAATTGTAAAATAATGCTTTATAAATAAAACAAATTTAATATCAAAGAGCATAAAAAACCAATGCTGGATGTTTTTGCGAAATTATTATATAATCTTTTGGAATTATACCAAATTAATTACAAACGTTTCGACACCTTTATCGTGTCATCTTTAGTGTAACTCAAATATACATATAAACAATTGACGATAATATAAATTATTGTAAACATTTTACATTCCTCCTAAATTAGTCAGATTTAATTTATCGCTACTTGATCGCATTGTTTCAGTTTGAAAATTAACATTCTATTTTTCTACTTCCGTTGAATTGCGAATTCCGTGCTAGGTACATCTTCATTCAGTCATGATCTCATTATTTTAATGTGAAAATTAACATTTTATTCCCCTACTTTCGTTAAATCCTTGCAAATTCGCTGCTGGAACAATCGAATGAAGATGTATCCAGCAGCGAATTCGCAAGGATTTAACGAAAGCAGGAGAAAATAAATGTCAATTTTCACATTAAAATAATGAGATCATGACTGAATGAAGACGTATCTTATAGCAGGAAATTCGCAAGTAGGGTAGACCGGGGAGTAAAGATCCCCGGGAAAAAAAGGTCCACCCCTTGTATCTCGGTAATAACGCATTCATTAGAAAATTTCGCCACACAGTTCGTCAACTAAGAGTGGGAATCTCACGCCACAAAGTTCGTTGCTTCCCGGTAATTGTTAGGAAGCTTGCATGGACATGCCATTGCATTTGAGAGTCAAAAGTAAGATATTAGCGTCGTACTTATTTTGGTCTGAAGGGATCATTTTTGCACCTAGATAGACTAAATAAGTGTATTTATTATTTTATTCTATTGTTTTAATAGTGTGATTATTAAAATTTCTATTATAGTTTTTTTAATAACAATGCCGCAAAGTTTATACTTGTTGGGGTAAAAAGTGCCATGATTGTTCTGTTATCGTTAGTGTTGATTCTATAACAAGTCGATAATCCTAAGTCTTATCAGTGAAGTTGACCAATAGCCAACTGTACGAAACGTCACCGATTACTTCCGATTATCGACTCATTGTAGAATCAGCATTAGTCGTGGTCGTTACGCAGAGAGACTGATAATTATTCAGAATGCGACTTTCATCTCCGATTTCAATGAAATTAGGCTTATTCGACGCGTTTTTGTACGAAACGAAAGAATCTGTAAGAAAATACGTTAGGTCGGTCCTGCGAACCGAGGTATTAAGCGTTAAAGTTAACCTATTGAAGTTAGACAATAGAAATATAATAAAAATATTTTAAAATTAAAATGTCAATCTTATAACACAAAAATAAAAATGTTCCGTTTTGATCATTTCAATTTTAACAGAAAATTATTGACATGTTTTCTTAACCTAAGAAAAACTTGAAGAAGAAATAAAACTACAACTATTAACAAAATTACAATAGAAATCCTATAATAAAAATATATTAAAATTAAAATGTCAATCCTATAACACAAAATCCACTTAATTTAGGTACTTTACAATAAAAAAACTCTAATATGTACTTATTTTTGTGTTTAAAAATAGTTCAAACTTGATATAGAAGTATTGGTACTTTTTATCCCATTATGTGGAACTTTTTGCCCCGCATATGGGGTATAAGAAATGCTGAATGACTTCCTCTGCAAAATTTACGATATCTTTGTAACGAAGGGTATATATGCATACTTTCTTGCATGTATTTTATAGTCAAAGGTCTCTAGTTTCGAAAAATATCAACACGATCTATGTGAGTTAAATATTTTTTATTTTATAGCAAAAAATGGCAAAAGTGGCTCTTTACTCCTCTGTCTACCCTATTTAACGGAAGTAGGAAAATAGAATGTTAATTTTCACATTGAAACAATGCGATCAAGCAGCGATAAGTTAAATCTGACTAATTTTTAGGAGAAATGTAAAATGTTTACAATAATTTATATTATCGTCAATTGTTTATATGTATATTTGAATGTTACATTGAAGATGATACGATAAAGGTGTCGAAACGTTTGTATAATTCCGAAAGATTATATAATAATTTCGCAAAAATATCCAGCGTTGGCTTTTTAGGCTCTTTAATATTAAACGATGTAATATAATTAACCGTTATATTGATGCTTAATTATTAATACCATTGAATTCTTTACACACTAATTATTAATACCATTGAATTCTTTACACACTAATTACCGCGTTGACAGTTGATTGCCACTGAAAAACTATTTAGTTAAATCAACCAAGGATTTGTTTGTCCATGCATATTCAAACAAAAAATTAATTGGTGCAATAAAATAATTTAATTGAAGCAAAGCATTTGATTATTGTAACATTTCACTTGTTTCTGATAAACACATTGACATCTGATAAAGTTGTTTACAATAGCCAAATGTTTGGCTTCAACTAAATTATTTTATTGCATCAACCAAGGATTTGTTTGTCCATATCCAAACAAGAAATTAATTGATTCAATTAAATGGGTTTACCTATGAACCTTTTTTATTAATTTTATTATTTTTCTACTGCAATTATATAGCTGAAGAAGATTTAGACTCTATTCTGTAACTCTTAACGACAGTAACGATATTGTTATATTGTCGTCGCACAGCTTTTTTATTATCATGTACAAAACCTACGCAATAATAAAATAACGATATCCTTACTGTCATTAAGAGTTACAAAAAAGGGCCTTAGTATAGTCAAAACGTTCCATGCATTGTATTTTAATGAATAACCAATTTTAATTCTTTCTTAATATTTTAATAAAATAATTTTAATCTTGACTTGATTGCTCGTTTGTTTGACCTTTCCACAAATTTTATTATATTAACATTTTACCGTTAAAATCTTTCTTCTTATTTTTCGGAAATGTGTTATAAGTATTACACAAAAAAAACGGTATTCGCGAATAAATTGCGTAAAAATTTGCCAAATCATATATTTTTAAATAAAAATATAATTTATTTTTTACTTATAACACTGAGAGAAAAGATTTTGTTATAGGAACAAATCAAGGGAAAGCAAATGTGATATTTGTTAAAAAAACAGTCGATTTGTTACGATTGCAAATTAATTCGTCAATGTAACAAATAATCAATAGTATCGCTAGCAAATAAGAGGCTCATATATATATAAAAGTCGTAGACGGTTGCAGGGTCTGAAATCGTAAAGAAATTGACTAATTCTAGTTAAGTATTCTCCCTATATTTAACTGTGCTTGATCGGTTTCCTATACAACTTAAGACTCCACGATCATCTACGAATTCTATGTAAACGAGCTAAAGTCTATCCAAAAGATAGATTAGATTCTATATATTTTGTTTCTGTTACTAATAATTGGTTGGTATAGCAGACTAGCAGCAATCACAACAACATAATTTGTTGTTACATATTTACCGATCACCGGTTAAAGGTACTGATGGCTTGCTAAATTAACAAAATCTTTTCTCTCAGTGAAAAATCTTTTTTTTTTCTATTAAAAATATAAACCTATTAGTATTTCTACTGAAACAATTAATATTATTTCACATGTGTATAGATATACAAAACGGATATACTGTCTTTAATAAATGGTATGTATATGCGCGCGCGCGCGTGTGTGTGTGTGAGAGAGAGAGAGAGAAAGAGAAAAAATGTTATCCATTCTACTTTTAATTCTATTTGCGCGATTTTAGACTGCATAAAAACGTTTTTTCACATTCAGTGCGGTAATGTACGTGCTTTCGAGTCTGCAGTATTTACGAATTGCTCATGTCGTAATAAACCATGCTTTTGTTGCACATAATAAAACACGCTTGAAATACATATTACAGAGCAAGAGAAGGAGATGCACAAATATTCATTTATTCAGGCAGAGAGAGAGATACGTGGAGTTTTTATTACAACTGCGTACGTGTAATTTCGCTCGTGATATTTCCGCTTGATATACTCATTGCTTCGCACGGCAAAACAAAAGGCATCAGGACGATAAAACAAATTACAATGATTATATGTAACGAAAACGCAATATCTGTCGGCGCTTGTTTTCCGTTTGCATAAAAAATATCGACAATACCTTATATTTCTTAAATTACAATAAAGAATGCCTTGATCAAAGTTAGATGTTTCGAATAAATCATATATTCTTTATTAAATAAATTTATTTCAGAAGTGATTGCGCGCCGATAACTTTTGAACTTTCAACACAAACATTCTGAAATGCTAATAATCCTCCTTATTTTTATTTAAATATTCATCATTTCTTTTCAAAAAGGTGAGAACATTGTTGTATTCACATCAAACATTCCCGATAGCTAAAACGATTAATTCAATGATATAAATCAATACATACTACAGTCACTTCAACAATAACTCATAAAATAGATCAATTTTATTTTTGATTTTTATTATTTTCTAGTTTATGGACAACAGAGTATTTTTTGTATAATGGTTTTTTTTATCTTTGCTTGATTGCTACAAATCAACTTTATCACATTCGCATAATTAATCGAATTGATAATTTTATTCGATTTTTTATTCGAAAAATATTAAAATTTAATGGCCCTTAATATTTCCCAAAGCTTTATTTTGCTTCGTTTATTGACTCCTCGTAATAATGAATTGTTGAAATAATTGAGTAAATATTGTTATTATGTTATGCAATGAATAATTCTTGTTGGATTTGGGAGAGTTACGATTAATATATCCACACATATTATATATATCTTGGGTTTCTGCCAGATCATAGAAGCAAACCAGACATCCGAATGTGTGTCCAATTATTGATTCGTATCTCAAAATTACGAATGAATCGCACTTTCTTAATTACATTATAAATGAAATTAAGAAAACATGGCAATCGCGGATATTGTTTCTCTCTCTCTCCACTGGCACATCGCCAATTGCTTCTTGAGAATACAAACTCTAAAGTCTTTCGCGTTTACCAAGTCGTTATACGTTTCATATATATACTAATAAACGTACATAAACACAACCATAAAGTTTTCGAATTTCCTATTTACAGTCGGTTGGATTAATTATCGAAAGGCAGATCTCTCTAATATATCTTGCAATTTTAACATCATTACAATCACAATTTCACTTCTTTATATTGCCATATTTCATACCCACATTTTTTCGATGCTCGTAACACACACACGCGCACACACACGTACGCGTGTCCCTGTAATTGAATATACAAGCATAAATTATTTTCCAGAGTCATTAGCAATTAGGAAAAAACAAGGAGAAAACAAAGAAATAAAAAATAGTTAGAAAAAACCAGGAAAAATTAAGAAATCAAGGAATTAGTTAACTTTTACAAGAGACAAGAAGCCAATTATAGTGACGTTTTATTTTTTGTATTGTAAGCATGTTGTAATTTTTATGCTTGCTATTATTGTTAGTATTTATTCTTTCAGATTTCTAACGCTAAAATTAACCATTAGTAGCTATTGTCGACTATAAATCTTTCAAATAAAAACTTTCTTTTTTTATATATTAATAAATGGCCTTATTTGTATTTCGTCTTTTGCATTCTTATTTGATTTATTCCGTTTTTCCATATGTTTATTATTAAAGGGTATTATACAATACATTGAAGAAAGTAAGAGAATACTTTTTGTAGGATGATATCTTAAAAATTGGCAAAATTACGTTTTTTGTTTATAGCTAATATATGCATTTGCATATTTGCATATGCAAAATGCATATATTAGCTGTAAACAAAAAACGTAATTTTTGTTTAATAATAAACCCCTTTAATAATAAACATATGGAAAAACGGAATAAATCAAATAAGAATGCAAAAGACGAAATACAAATAAGGCCATTTATTAATATATAAAAAAAGAAAGTTTTTATTTGAAAGATTTATAGTCGACAATAGCTACTAATGGTTAATTTTAGCGTATTTGCATATGCAAAATGCATATAATATATAGGCTGATTTTTTCAAAATTTTTTATTATATATAATGCTATTTTATATATAGCATTACAAATGAAATTATCTGGAGACACCGATAGTATCTCGGCGCTAAGGTTGTTACTACAAACACCGTTATTTTGTTATAAAAAATTTAATTTATAAAAAGTCGACTGCTAAGTCGACTCACAAAGGTTGAGAGAATTGCGAACATCTATGAGAAAAGTTAAATAAAAGTGACGATTATTTATTAATTAATAAAAGTCATTATCAAAAAGATGCTCCGGTTATTTGATTTTAAATTATAATAATTAACATTTATATTGTTATCAATGAAAATTATAATTTTAAACAAAAAATAAAACCTTTGTCGCTTAAAATTTTCCGCAATGCTGAATCGGTTTGCTTTTTTGTTTAAACTTTAAAGTTATAATTAATAATATATAAATGTTAATTATTGTAACTTAAAGTCCCAATATCCTTTGAATAAAGATTTCACTGATAAATAATCGCCGTTTTTATTTAACTTTTTCCATATATTTGTAATTCTTCTCTACCTACATAAAACTCATCGAAAATGTGTAATGGTCTTTATTACCTTAAATAGAGAAAGAGAGAGAGGGGGGGGGGGGGGG
>NW_017299005.1:270327-270820 GCF_001594075.2 Trachymyrmex cornetzi
CGGATCAAGAGCAGGCCGGGCGGCGCCTGATATAACAGAAGCTAGATGGTCCTGATGACGCAAACGAATCGGTGGGGTAGAAAAACAGCGTAAACGAAGCCATCGCGGATCCAGACACTATGCAAGAGTCTGTCTCTGACAGCCAGACGGGCCCCGGAAAGCATCTGACGCGTAGATCCAAGCAGCCTCTCGTTAACGTCAATGATATGACCAAGTGAAGCAGGAACTTCCAATCCGTCAAGAAGTGCCCTTGGCATGCTTCCCGTCTATCCAACAGTTACGGATCTCCTTCGAGGAAAGCTTGACGATCAACGGTCGGGGCCTATCCGTCCTAGCAGGGATCCGGAAGCATTCCATGATGTCGCCGGAAGAAACCGCGACGCCTAAAGCAGCGGCAACCCAGCCGGCAACCCAGCCAGCAACCCAGCCAGCAACCTCCCCAGGTATCTCAGAGGGGACCAAACAAAATTAGCTCGGAGTTGAGTTTCGCACG
>NW_017299005.1:270905-271652 GCF_001594075.2 Trachymyrmex cornetzi
CGCAATTCCCCATTCTATCCTATTTTCTTATAACTTCTCTATTTCTACCCTACTTTTTCGATTGAATTTACAGACGCACACTTCAGTGCTTTTTTCAAACATTCAAATTTCTGATTTTTTCGGTTATTCTTTGGAAAAATTCTCTACAATGCTTGAAAAAAGCACTGAAGTGTGCGTCTGTAAATTCAATCGAAAAAGTAGGGTAGAAATAGAGAAGTTATAAGAAAATAGGATAGAATGGGGAATTGCGAACACACACACACACACACACCTCAAAAAAACATTAGACATTAACATTTTACTTATTTTGATTTTGAATGATTAACCAGTTGATTTAATTCATTATTCTGCGCATAAAAATATTAAAGTACAACTGTTAAAAATAGTTCATGAAACATTTATACCTGAATAAAGTGTAATATATCTCATAAACTATTAATATTTTGACAAGTCTATCTTAATACTTTTGCATGCAGATTAGGAAGATCATGTCAAATTCAACAACTTTTTTCTAAATATATTTTATACTTAATGTGATTACCCTAATCCCAAAAATAATTAAGGAACGTGATAGATTAAACTAGAACTCTAATGTGTATGCACGCACGCACACACACACACACAACACGCACGCGCGTGAATATATTACAGTTATATATAACCATTGATAAATTGTCAAAATAAAAATAAAATTCATACAATAATAATTCATTATTATTATTAATTTATTAATATACATATATATGT
>NW_017299005.1:272734-277536 GCF_001594075.2 Trachymyrmex cornetzi
AAAATCAGTGCTGTCCGCAAATCGTAGTTTCCAGGCACAAAATTCGACATGTTCAACGCTATTACAAACTATACTGTTGTATGAAACTTGTATTCTTGTGAGTTAAAAATCTTTGTCAGATGTCAGAATAAGGAAATGGCGTCAATGACGCGGTCTGACTGCTACTACACTGACAGCTATGGCCATCTATTGGTAAATTCCGGTTTCATATTTACATACCTAGTATATAACCATTGATAAATTAATTGTCTAGATAAAAATAGAATTCATACAATAATAATTCATTATTATTATTAATTTATTACCATACATACATATGTGTGTGTTTATATATATATACAATAATAAATAATGAATTATTACATAAATTCTATTTTAATTTATTTGAAATCGTACGATATGGTAATTAATAAATGATAAGTAAATGTACGAGTAAAAGAGAAATGTCGTATTAACGTGTTCTCACTCATCAGCTGAAAACGGATAATCCACTCAAAAACACACATAGCGGAAAAACGAGTATTAAAAACGGACAATCTCCTCAAAAATACTCATTGCGTACTCGTATATACTAACTATCGTTCCTTCATGATACACTGCGAGTGCTTGCGATTGCAAGAAACGAGCAAGAATGGGCTAAAAACGGGCTAAAAACGGTTCATATGAGGTCTAAAAACGGTGAAAAATTTTTATAAGGGCATGTGTATTCAACAACTAGCTGCATTGGACATTGTACATTACTGCATGTACATTGTAGTGACGTTCGGAAGGAGATAACGAAAATATGTTCTTAATATGTCCTATCCTAATGTTACGTGGTGAAAAAGAGCTTAACCACATTTTCACGATAATTTATTAATTCCATCAAGTCTATCACATTGTACTCCGTACAGGCGTTTATTTATTGACTACGTTTTTTTACATTTCGTTCTTCTCTGTCGATCGCTTCTCTCAACGAGTGTCAATTTCGGTCGTATTCCGATATACCTACACTGCCAGTTTTACTGAAAATCTAGTATACGTGAACTACGAATTTTCAGTACTGACAGTGATATCGGAATACAGTCGGAATGTCGTTTTTTATCACTAAAAACTCATCGTAATTTAAAAATCAACAAAAGCGTACAAATGTGCAAGAAAAAATATAAATGAATAGGAACCATCTTTCTTGACACACGCACATATACATATAACTGATCGTGAAATATATATATTAAATTTTTGCATTTCTCAAATAACTATAGAACTCATTTTGGCTTTAAATGAATGATAAAATTTTTTCGAGATTATTATTTCAAGTACGTAGTAACTTAAATAATATTCTATCTCTCTGAGGCACCACATCTGCAAATTTGGCTTTATCATAAAAGACAAGAAGTAATGAAAGAATAATATTTATAAGAAATACTAATTGTTAGTATTACAATATTTATATATATATAATAAATACTAAATGACGTTATGGGATGCATTACATTATGTGTGTTTCGCCATTAACGTTATCGTTATTTGGATTAAGATACTTTTAAAAAAATCAATTATATGCACAACGTGTGTTATTACATGATCGGGCAAATTAATATGAAACCTAAAGTCATTAATTAACGCTGTACTCGTACGCCAGAACGAGATATTAATATCAACATTCCAAAGCAGCTCCGAAACTCTAATTAAATTGATCTACAGCTATTGAGACGTGAAGTTGCAAATATTTTGTGCAATTTGTACGCGGTATCACTTTTATTCTGGCTACGTATGCCTCTTAGGCTAAGTGTATAATTTTCATCGTGTATGCTGCTAATATGTGCGCACACGTGTAATTTTATAATTATTGGACTCCGACTCTCGGAATGTGCAGAAAAATAATTGTAAGATTATCGCGATTCTTCTGACGATAGAAATTATCGCCGAGTTAACAAAAAAGGAACAAAACGTGTTGTGATGACAAGAAGGCGTAAATAATAAATGTAAATTTTATTGATACGTATAAAAAAATGGAGAGAGAAATTGATCGCGTAAAGCGGTAAACAAAAGTTATGATTACACATATGCGCACACGTGGGCATAAACACATATGTACATTGTATCTCTCAGACCGTAAATTAATTGTTGGACGACAATCTTTAAATTATAAAAATTAAATTTTAAATTCTTATTTTTTTTACATAAATTATTTATAATTAATTGAATCTACCGAAATAGCTGTAATAATAAATAAATTATTAAATAATAAACTCATTTTACATTGCCTTTTTCATTCTTGCGAAAATTATCAATACACAATTTATCATAAATAAATACTTATAAATATTAACAGAAAAGGAAAGAGCTACGAGCCTAGCAAGTTGTATGTGTTAATGATGTATATTTCTGAAGTAGACGACTAACAAACGTTTCTTCCTTTTCTATTAATATTTATTAATTTATTGAATTTTTTAAATTTATTGTTTATTAAATACTTATAATTATATAATAATCATCTTTTTATTTTTTATGTATATCTTATAAATGAAACGTGAAAAACATGTAGCTTTGTAAAAGAAAAATTATGTGTAACAAAAACAAACTTTGTATGTAATGTTTCGTAGTCTGTCAAGCTATCTTCCTAAAATAGTCTATCAAAAAATATCAAATTGAAAAAATTTTTGGAGACTGCTTTTTTAAATTTTATAAAAATCTATTCAGAAATTTTATGCGATAACAAACGAATATATAGTTGACCATATAGAAATGATGAAGATGTTTTGACGAACCGATTGTGTAATATATTTTACATTTTCGCAATTTTGAGTTCAAACGTGTACGAGTCAATGTAATCGGAATACAGGTAAAATAGGACATGTCACGTGGTGATGAATTATAGCCACACCCGGGCTTGTTTGCGATAATAATAGAGATAATGTATCGACACAAAACACCGACGCGGCGCAGAGATATCATCACGATAATGGGAAGTCCATGTGCGCGTATTTTATATTACAATTTCCCTATCGTGTGTGTGTGTGTGTGTGTGTGTGTGTTCTACAATTACTTGTAATATAATCCATACCGCCATATTAATATTTATGAATATCATATGTTAAAAGACATGCCGTTAAAGACTCGAGGTCGCGTGCTTCACAGCGGTTCCGTTCGTGCGAAACAGACGTACAACATTAAACTCGAATGACAAAGACAATGTTTTCTTCTTTTAAATATATCATCGTCGCAATATATCGATTTGTATAAAATAATGTTTCTTTTTTTTGCGTCGCTTTCTTCTATTTTTGCTTTAAGATTCACAAAGTGATCGATCGTGTCGTGCCGGTATAAAACTGATTTGTTGTCGGAGTTTTCGAGCGATACGACGTTTGGATGCATTCATGATCCAATAAAAGAGAGAAGGAGAATTGCAGAGAAAAGGAGAATAAGGGAATGGATTTATATTTGTTTATCTAAACGTATACACTTCGAATATTGATCCTGAATAAACACATGTCGGACGCGTGCCATAGCTTTTTCCCAATTCAATTTTTTGCGTTGATTTCATCTCAGCGAAAACGGATAGTGTGATGAGAAGACAAAAGAGTGTTTATAAAATAAATAAATAAAACGAAACAATCGCGATATGGAGAAACAGGTTCAACTATCAGAAAAATTTATTTTCTTCTATTGTTTTGTTGGAAAAATTTATTTCCACACTTTTAATATTTAGATAAAAGCGAGAAAGAAACTTTGACTCTTCTTTGAATCGAATAAATGTGATTTTTGAACGACGTAAATGTAAAAAGATACATAAAACCGCAATTTATAACACAAGCTATTTATACGAGTAACATTCATTAAAAAATGTTTAAGTTCCAGACAATGTCCAGGTGATAGACATGATAAAATGTGTCCTTTAAATATTTCTTAGAGTTCTACTATCTTTCGAATATCTTTCTATGCAGGCATATACATTTTCTCCTTTTGATATTCTTTTAGTTTTGTTCTACTTCGTATCTACATACTGCGTTTGTTTGCGCTCTTGTACTGGATAATTATACTTGTTATTATAATGAAATAATAGTTTTCTTTATGATGAATATTAGCAAATAATTTGTAAACATATGCAACTTTATGGTTTGTTCAACTTTGTGGCACAATCTAAATAAGGTCTTACCTCATAATTCAGAAATAATTTAGCCTAAACTGCCAGGCGAACATAAGTAATGTGTATGCTTCAACAAACAACGCTATTTTTAGTCTTTTATCGGCTTATATTTGCCTCGCGTATCAGTTACGTCTTTTGCGAAAGACCTGTTTAACTTACGTCGTTATTAATAGAAAAGTTTTTTTTCACGACACGCAATAACTTGTTCATCGTGAAACCTTCATCGCTATGATATTATCGATGTTAAAAGATCTTGCGATATAATACAGGATCTTCGCAGCAACATAAATTTCTTTTATGACACAACTTACACGTGCGAGTAATAGAAGTGATTTTAATAATAAGCAGTGCGATAAGGATTTTTCGATTCAAAAGGAAGTAACATTCTTACGAATTATTTTGGTGACAAACTGAAGAAACTCGGGCAAGCGCGACCTTCGCCCAATTTACACGCCTCGTATGCCCGAAGACCGCATAACATTCCGTAGTTATTTTTAGAACGTAATATACGTGCCGCATTAGTTGCCGGCATATTGTGATAAAACGAGTATATGTGAGTTCGCCTACATGGCTTGTCGATACGATCGTTTTAAGATATACGATCTCCCCCCGCTTGCAAACATATAGTAGGGGAGGCCGAGAGGCTAAATGTGGATTTACTCGAGCGTCG
>NW_017299005.1:277686-283866 GCF_001594075.2 Trachymyrmex cornetzi
GACCCGTGTGTTTCTGATAACGGATAAATATTAATCTGACGGTTTGCGTGGTGGGGTTAGCTGTAGGAAGGGGTCAAAAAACGTGACATGGATTTTTTGATCCCTTCCTACAGCTAACCCCACCACGCAAATCGTCAGATTATTGAAATGTACACTTTTCTACATGTAATTAACACACCATACCTTAATCTGACGCGCTCGAGTTAGATACTAATTTGACGGGCTCCCCTGGACCTCCGGCTCTATATAGAGGTTTAATATGTGGTGGGGGTACTTATTAGGGTGCAAGCTTTCCCCCTTTATGTTATTCTGACGCGCTCGAGTAAATCCCAAAATCCCCGCTTGGCCTCCCCTACTAATAGTCATGACACCGTTTACACGCCTTCTCCTCTTGATCACGGGTCATTAATCAGGGTAATCACGAACTGTGTAATCGTCCATTCGTATAGATTTCGCGGTTTTCTTTTCCCACGTGAATTATAAAACTACAGGAATTCTCTTAACTTATTAACTTGATAAATGTCGAAAATGGTGCATATTAAAAGACACAAACACGAAATTAACAAACAAAATGATACGGAGTCATTGCCAAAATTATATTCTACCATCATACAATCTCTTTCCCCTTTCTAGCTGTTTTCCTTATTCCCCTTCCAGTCAGCATCTTTCCGTTGTTCTATTCGTTTCCTGCAGTGGAATTCTGTAACTCGTTATGCAGTCGTTATGAGTTCGTAACGACAGTTGCATAGCTTTTTTTATCATATAAAATATCTGCGCGACTGTTGTTATGAGCACATAACGATCGCATAACGAGTTACAGAATTCCACTGCTGTTGCCGTTGTGTTGCGGTACTTCGTCTGAGACACGTCTGTCTCGAGTGAGGCGATACATAGTCTAAGCATATCTTTTTTTCATTGCAATTTGCTCCAATCTAAGATGGAAGTCTACAAGCGATTGTTATTTCTCCTTTTAACGAGATTTAAACTCTTTACTTATAAAGGTAATTTTACTTTTTTTTTTTAATGCTCGATGAATGGTTCGCGGCAAAAGGGGAAGATTTTTACTGGCGTGGTATCCACAAATTATCCGAAAGATGGGAAAAATGTGTAACTAGCAATGGAGCATACTTTGAATAAACCACTTTTTATCATTCTTCCGAATTTAGCGTGTTTTTTTTTTTTGGAAAAAAAATCCGCGTTTCATACTTGTACACCTGCTATATTGGACGTTGTTTACAGCTTGGTTTAAGAAATAAGAGTAAGAAATTGACCAATCATAGTCGATTATTCTTTTCATACTCGATTGTGATTGATCAATTTCTTACTCTTACGTCTTAAACCAAGCTTACTTCACATATTGTAAACAACGCCTTAAGATGATACTATTTATTTCATTTGCAATTATGGATACAAGTTGCTGTGTCATTTATAAATTGTCTAGAGATTATATAATGACGATCACGGATCCATCGCGTCGCGAAATTGCTCAATGTGGTGTAATAGCTATAATCATTAAAATCCATCGGCGTATTATTTCTATTAATAAAAATATAATTTGTCTTCACAAAGATTCACGCTTTATCGACTATTTTTATTCATTAATCAATTACATCAGTTACAATCTTTGAATTAAAGATATCAACCAAGTTCTTCATAATTCAAATAAATCAAATTATTTAAAGTAATGAATAATTTCTTTTTCGACTATTTATAAAAAAAAATACATTTGTTCATTATAATAAACATTTATCATTTTTATTTAAATCTTTTTTCTAAAGTGTTCCATATCTTAAAAATAATAACATCTTTCCGTATCAAATAATTCTATATAAAACAACATAGATTTTTAAAAGATATATGATATATTTTATTTGTTAATATTCAATAATTGATTTAATAGTATTTGTTTTTTTATATTAAAAATATTTTCCCTTTTAATCAAATAATAATTTATTAAATAAGCAAAACGTTTCTTTTAATGAAATATATATTTATTAAAGTCAAAATATTCAAAAAACCATTTCACTCAATATAATGTTGCTCATAAAAAATTGAAATTGAATGTTTATTCCACATGAATTCTGTCAGACACCTCTATTAAGCTGGACCCCCCACCATCAAAAATCAAGTTCGAAATAGGTAAAAAATGTATTGCTATTTAGGTGCTAATTTAGTACCCTATTCCGAATTTTAATGCTTAAACCGTTTAGCAGTAAAAAAAATGGGTGGTCCAGCTTAATGGTAAGCTGGACCCCTCATAAAAATATATATATACAGTGCACATATTTGAATTTAGTGCTCGCTATAAGTCAGTGAAAATAATTAATACGTTGCGAAAGACCGCGCGCCGCGCTATCGCGGCGTGTAAAAAGAGTCCTTTGATTATCTCTAGTGGCGTCGCGCTGCGCGGCAGCCCTTCTTGACAAACGTCACAACGGTCGCGGCGAACACTCAAAAAAAATTCCAATGCATAGGTGAGTTGTCCATGAGTTTTCGTATTATACATAGCCACTAATGTAAATACGATTACAAAAAGCATCACGCACTTGTAATACTATTATCGACTTCCTCTACCTCATCGAAAATGAGATGAAGGGGGATTCCAACACACAAAAGTCAATCAGCGCAGCGCAGAGCACACACGGATGTGATTCCGATGGCTTGCAAAGAGCACTAAAATCGGAAATGCATATATTTTGATACTACGATGTCTAAGGCCGGAATCAGACTATGCATTGAAGATTGAGATTAAAGATTAAAGATTGAAATTTCACCAATGAGGACAAAGAAATTTTGGCTCCTTTTGTTCTGATTAGTCAAACATCAATCTTTCAATCTTCAATCTCATTCTTCAGTGCGTAGTCTGATTCCGGCCTAAGGATTGTTTTAATACCAATATCATGCGAGCACCTAATTCTTTGATGATCAAGTAAGGAACTTTAGAGCGCCGCGACTCTTTCGTGACGTATTAATTATTTTCACTCACTTAGAGCGTGCACTAAATTTAGATATGTATATATTTTGATATTACTACCCAGATAGACTTGGATGATGATTACGATATGCACAAATTAATTTACTGAAAATTTAGAACAATTTTATGATCATTTATGACATTATTAAAACCAAAAACGTTTATATTAAATAAATATAAAATTTAGGTTATTTGAATGATTAAATTTTTTGTTATTGAATTACAAAAACATATGTATGAAAATATATCTTCAGATTTATAATATTCTTTTTTCGATATCACCTTACGAAATATTTACATCATATATAATTAAATGAAATACAATATAATGATGCACATTTATACAATTATCATGTGATGCTATAGAAAGCTTAAATAATTTTTAAATTTTTCTTTATTTTATGCCGCATAAAGTACGATAAATATTCTGTAAAATTTGGGTAAACAGATGTTGATCTCGATGCACTGAATCTTGTTAAAAGAATTTGTAATCCTGATGCGATGTCATAGAAAGCATAAATGATTTGTAAACTTTTATTTATTTCATGCCGTATAAAGTAAGACAAATATATTGTAAAATTTGGGTAAACAAATGTCGATTTTGATGTACCGAATTTTGTTCAAAAGATTCGTAATC
Organism: Trachymyrmex cornetzi; assembly: GCF_001594075.2. NCBI lineage: Eukaryota > Metazoa > Arthropoda > Insecta > Hymenoptera > Formicidae > Trachymyrmex > Trachymyrmex cornetzi. Next base: position 281,298 of record NW_017299005.1, read on the forward strand.
CTGATGTGATGTCATAGTAAGCATAAATGATTTGTAAATTTTTCCTTATTTTACACCGCATGAAGTAAGATACTATAATTTTTACCAACATCAGAAAATACTGTACTAAAAAATTCTGAAAAAAATCTAAAAAAAATTCTCACAATTTCTATAAAAAGAAAATAAACAATTTTTATCTCTTGCTATTTTTTCGTGAAGTTAATAGTACTTGAGTAAAAAATTATTGAAAACCAACATTCGGTGATTTTTAATAATTAATATCTTGTTAAATATTGCGAAAATTGTAAAATAGTAGAGGACTTTTCGTCTCACAATCAGTTTAGTCCGCTCTACCTGCTTACGCGTGTTGTCAGGAGTTATCAGACATCCTATATGTACATACATGCATATTACATACATATATGATCGGTACGAATGTCACAAAATAAAATTCAATATATGTCAAATTTAAAAGTGTTCAGACAAGCGTGCGATTAATTCAACGTTAGCGTAGGTAGGTTCAAATCCCGTCGATACTCCATACGTTTTCAAGAATATTTATAATTGCGTTAATTATGAGAATTTGTATATACATAAAAATAACTAATAAACTTAATTAATAAATATATATTCTGAAAATAAAAAACAAATTAAATTATAATTAAATTTGTTTTCGTTAAAATATTCCCAGTAGACAAATGTACATATACTTTACAGCAATTTTACGTTTATCTTAGAATCATCCAATGCTCTATAGATGAGCCGATTGTGATTCGAAATATTGCAGCAACATTTAGTAAACGAAACATGATGCAAATATGATGTAAATATGAGACACTAAGAATCAGATTTTTATTTCTCATATTTACATTATATTTGCATCATGGTATTTCGTTTTCTGATCTACTAAATACGACTACAATATTTGAAATCACAATCGGCTCATCTATGAAGCATTTGATGATCAAATACAACGTAAAGTTGCAGTAAAATTGATGTACATCTGTCTATCTGGGATGTTGCTATAATTAAAATAACGCTATATTTGAATTTTTTGGCTCTATTTTGGAGCACTAAATTAGCACTAAAATTCCTGTGTACTTATTTTTTGTATACGTGCACTGTATATATTAGCATTTAAATAGTACTAAATTTTTTACCTATTCCGAACTTAATTTTCGATGGTGGGGGGGTCCAGTTTAATAGAGGTATAAAAGACTTATTATTAACTAAGCACACAGATAATACGATGATTTACGTAAATAAATGCAACCTCGCGATAAATGCAATCAAGCGGGAAGATGCGTTTTATTGTCACTACCGCAATAGTACCAAGCACGGCCGGTTTCGTGCTTGTGATTGTAACCACGGAAATTGTATCATTCGTTATGCATTCAGTATACGGATGGATATAAATACATTCAACAGGTTTAACTGCTCCGAAATTAATAATTCAGGCACATCGAGACATATTTTTTATAGATAGATACATATAACAAATTTTTGCAATAGCTGCCATATTCTATCAAAATTTTTAGCTATTTTTTCTGTTTGATATATCTTTATATTCAAAAAACATATTAATATACATATTTCATTAATATCTGTTGCAACGAAATTTTAATTTAATATCAGTATCTATTTAATGTCTGCGTGTAACATATTCCAATCTTTTAAGTTATTATCACTCAAAAAAGTGATTTTGCCATTACAGCGAAAATTATCTAAGTACGAAAAATAGCTGGAATAGATAAATTTCTAGCAAGTCTAATATATAAATAGAATTGAATGATAGAGATAGAATTTAGATTTGTCCTTGGTAGAAATATATGCAGTTTTCCTAGACACCTATCCAGTTATTATCTAATATTACTGTATTTTCATTAATTATGCCAATACTGAGTAGAAAATGGACGAGAATTTGATAGAGTTTTATTCTGTCCATTTCACGAGCAGTTGGCTTGCTTATTAATCAATTTAATATCCATTATTTATTGTGTTTCTATTCAGTAAATGGATTCAGATTTTACGCAACTTTTGTATGCAGTAACTGCAAATAAAGTGTTACATCCTGATTGGGATCCTAAGTAGTTTTCTTTCTCAGTTACTTGACAGAAGTTGGTGTAACTGTTTAGTAACTGCTAAAAAAATGCATGAAATTTCTACCAGGGTGTGCTATAAATTCTATGCGTATGATATATAATTTTCTATCAGATACAAAAAATAGCTATAATTCTAGCTGGAGCAGCAAAATATTTTTTTGCGTGATCCAGTAAATGAAATAGTTTTGAAAAACAATCTGAGGTAAACGTCCTAGTGACTAGATATAGGTACCTATGATTTTACTTTATATTTACGCGAAGTTTACCTTAGATGAATAATAGACATCCGCTGCTTTTCCGTTATTGTTCGTTTAAATATTTTTTCCATATTATAGAATTATTCGTAGACTGATGTAAACGTTTTCACGATTGATTCTTTTAGCCGTTTCATTTAACTATCAACTCTCTGAGTTTGCACTTTCTCAACGTATTCCTTGAATTTTTCAGGTGAGCGGGAAGGAGGCGCCGCTGACCGGAGCCGGCGGCGG
>NW_017299005.1:283970-287906 GCF_001594075.2 Trachymyrmex cornetzi
GTTGCTGCTACTGCTGTTTGCTAGCATTATGGGGCTGGTGCAAGCGGAAGCGCGATCAGCATTAATCCGATCAGAAGCTGTCCATAGCAGAAAACTACGATCTGAAAAACCTGCATACCCAATGAATTTGACTATTGGATATTTACCAGCAATCAAGGGGGGTCTTAAGGACCGTCAGGGTCTCGCTATTTCCGGGGCCATAACCATCGCCCTGAACGAGGTAAAAAAAGTATTTTATTTTAAGTAAATGTACATATTATATATATGATTTCTTAGATTATCTTTTGTATCTTTTTTTTTTAAATAAAATATACTCGACGCCTTTTTTTACATTTTTATATTAGGGCCTTGAAAAAGTTCTCGCTGTTTTCCAACAAATCGCGTTAACAGAACTGCGTGCGTGTAGTTGAAGGGGTGATCCCGATTGACCACGGCTCGATTGGACACCACCAATCACAGCGACCGGTGCTTAGGAGCTTTGTAGTCTCAAGCGCTGTGAGTGGCTCGTGTCCAATTGAGCCGTGTCCAACTGGGTGCCACCCGTAGTTGAAGATGGGAACACGTCGATAAGGAACTATGATAAGCAAGCTTGAAATTCAGTGTATGTCATCTCGCCGAAGTGTAAACAACTTTTTGTTTCATAGTGTTAAACATGTCGAGTTTCGTGCCAACAAAAGAGTATTTGCGGGGAATTTTACTGCATTACTTTATTAAAAAAAAATCTGCAGCTGAAGCGCACAGAATTCTTGTTGAGACTTACGGCGACCATGCTCTGTCAGAAACAACATGCAAAGATTGGTTTAGACGCTTCAAAAATAATGATTTTGATGTTGAAGATAAAGAACGCTTTGGCCCATCGAAAAAGTTTGAAGACGAAGAATTGGAGGCATTACTGCATGAAGACTTATGTCAGACGCTAGCTGAACTTACAGAATCATTAGGAGTTGATCACACAACAGTTTCGAAACATTTGAAATTATTAGGAATGATTCAAAAGCAAGGACATTGGGTGCCGTTCGAGTTGAAGCCCAGAGACGTCGAACGGCGTCTTCACGTGTAAACAGCTGCTTCAACAGCAGAAAAGGAAAGGGTTTTTGCATCGTATCATGACTGGTGATGAAAAGTGGATACACTACGATAACCCTAAGCGTAGAAAATCGTGGGGTAAGCCCGGCCATGCATCAACATCATCGGCAAAGCTGAATATCCATAGTTCGAAACTTCTGCTCTGCATTTGGTGGGATTAGCTAAGTGTAGTTTATTATGAGCTGCTCAAACCGAACGAAACCATTACGGGAGCTCGCTATCGACTACAATTGATGCGTTTGAGCCGAGCATTAAAGGAAAAACGGCCGCTATACGAGCAGAGACACGACAAAGTGATTTTGCAACATGACAACACACGGCCACATGTTGCACAACCGGTGAAAACCTACTTGGAAACGCTTAAATGGGAAGTCCTACCCCGCCGTATTCACCAGACATTGCCCCTTCCGATTATCACCTGTTCCGATCGATGACACATGGGCTGGCTGAGCAGCACTTTCATTCTTATGATGATGCCAAAAAATGGGTCGACTCTTGGATAACCTCAAAAAACGTGTCGTTTTTCCGACGTGGAATTCAAATGCTGCCAGAAAGTTGGGAAAAAGTAGTGACTAGCGATGGACAATACTTTCAGTGACATGTTTTTTACGATTTTTTAAAAATAAAGCATCACTTTTCACGAAAAATCAGCGAGAACTTATTCAAGGTCTCAATATAATTTCTTTTCCGGCAGATTTCACGATAGAATTTTTGCTAAAAAAAAAAATTTTAATGTTTGTTTTCTTAAGATTATTAACTCTCGACACCAAACGTCTATTAAGCAGGACCCCCCCACCATCGAAAATCAAGTTTGGAATAGGTAAAGAATTCAGTGCTTTTTAGGTGCTAATTTAGTACCCTATTCCGACTTTTAGTGCTCAAACCGTTTAACAGTAATAAAAAAAATGTTGGGGTCCAGCTTAATGACAAACTGGACCCCCTATAAAAAATATATATATATATATATATATATACAATGCACGTATACAAAAAATAAGTACACAGGAATTTTAGTGCTAATTTAGTGCTCCAAAATAGAGCCAAACAAAATTCAAATATAGCGTTAATTCAAGTATTCCAACATGTATTAAACTACATCGTTGACACCTACATTTAGAGAGCTCGTGGTACACATTTTTAAAAGTATTCACATCTAAAATGATGTAAATTTTATATATATTCGAATGATAAGATTCCAATTTGTTGCTAACCATAAAAAAATAAAACGAACATATAAATATAATAAACTCATTCCCACCGACGACGCCGAGACTTAAATTCCATTAATTGCTCGTCAAAGAATTTGGTGATCGCATGATTTTGGTATTAAAATAATCCTTAGACATTATAGTATCAAAATATATACATTTTCGATTTTAGTGCTAACGTAAAGCAAGTGAAAATAATTCGTCGCGAAGAAGGACGCGCCGCGTTCTAAAGTTCGTTACCCACTCGTCAAAGAATTCTTTAATGATTTAATTTTTTCTTGGTTTTTCTTATTTGAGGAATCATTACTCTTATTGGTGATTTGATTGAGTATTTTTATTTATTAAAACTTTAATTAATTGGATAATCGTTATCTAATAAAATGTTTACCACCTGTTCCAGGTTCTATTGATGGAACAACAGTCATCAACAGTATATGACTTACGTATAATAAACACTAAATATAAGCCTATTGTTTTGACGGTCAAAGTTGTTAGATGTTTTTTACCTAAATAATTCCCAGTGAATTATTTATGGACTATATCCTATATATGCATATATATATTATTTTTGTAGTTGTTCAAACTGCGTACAATAAATTTTAAAATCATATAACGCTGATTTCATTATATGATTTTTTATATGCAGTATATTTTTATTGTCATTTATTTAAAATACTAGGTTTTAAAATGATCATTTTTATGCTTATGTTCAACGTTATTCAGAAAATTATACAGGATGTCCGAAAAGTGTGGAAACGGTCGAATATCTCGAGAAATACACATCGGATCAGAAATCGGAAAATATACGTATTCAATGTTTTCAAAAAAGCTACCTTTTGACATCTAACATGACCCCCCACTCCCACCCGCTGTGAAAGAGAGGGTAAGTTTAAAATTTTAAATGGGAACCCCCATTTTTTATTGCAGATTTCGCTTTTTCAGAAAAAGTTACATAAATTTTACCTATTACAAACATTTTTTTGATGACAGATGGCGCTGTAATCGGCGAAATTAAAAAATGAGTCTAAAACGTTTAAAATATCTCAAGAAATACTCACCGGAGCATATTCTCACCCTGGAGGTGGATGGGCGGGTAACTTTTCGATTTTGATTTTTTCTTTTTCTGTCAAAGCCATTGTAGGTACGTCAAGTTGAATTTTTGGATTCTGACTTCACATTCGTAATCAGCGATCCCAAAAACCCCCGAGTAACAAGTTTCAATCGAATTCGGGTATATTTTTTGCAAATTTACTCGCCGTACGTAAAATTTCGAAAAATTTTGAGCTTATAGGCGCCATTGTGAACTCAAAATCGAAAAATGAAAATTGTATACAGTACACGTTTTCGAGGTTTAACTATCGGGAACACGTTTCTGATACCTTGTTACATACAAATGGACCTTCCGATACTTGTCTACGTTCTTTTCTGCTAATTGTTGGGGGTTCAAATCCAAGTTGAAATTCAGCACATCTCGGCGTTAAAGGGTTAATACGACTTTTTCTGCAGAAGCGAAATCTGCAATAAAACATGGGAGTTTTCTCATTTAAAATTTTAAAGTTACCTACCCTTTCACCCCCAGCGGATGGTAGGTGGGGGGTAGAATTTTTGTGTCAATGGATAGCTTTCTTGACAACATTGAATA
>NW_017299005.1:288114-308434 GCF_001594075.2 Trachymyrmex cornetzi
ATATATATGTATATATGTATATATATGTATGTCAAAAGGCATTTGTGACGACATTTTTTGATATAACTTGGCAGTTTTGACGATATTTCAGGTTTTTGACGACCGTCGTTGATATAACAGCAGTATTGCCGACAGTCGTCAAATCTACCTTTGTACGTCTACATGAATATTTGCATAGCAATATAAAGGTAGTTTTGATGACTGTCGTCAAAACTACCTTTACATAAACTTATACATGTATATTTATGTACGAAAAGATAGATTTTGACGACAACTGTCGTCAAAACATCCTTTTCCTCATAAATAATATACTGCACTTACGAAGCGTTTAAAAAAGGGTATATTAGTGGTATTTAGAGTTTTTTATTAAGCTACTATGGTACTTGGAATAACTTCATATCTATAAAAGTTAAAGACTACGAAGACTTCAAGAATTGAAAATTTTCATTGAAATATCTGCAAAGGGCAATGAACCTAATACGTTGCCGGTGCAACAATTACTTTTATTGTTACAATTCAACTTGCATAAATAATTCCAATCGTTTCGGTACATACTCTGTGAACAAATAACAAATATACGGCAGAACTATACGAAGGCAGTTTTGACTACAGTCATCGAATCTGCCTTTATAGACTTTTTTATATATGCTTAAGTGTCAAAACTGCCTTTATATTATTTTTTATATACCAAACTGCTTTAACATATCAAATAGCGCATTGCGCTTATAAAGCGCTGATATGCTACTCGGGATGAGTCTATGTGCATAAAAATTAATAAAGACTATAAATGCTAAATGAATTAAAATTTTTCTATAGAATATCTCTACAAGGGCAATGATCCTAACATTTTGCCGGGAGGGGGGGGGGGAGTGCAATAACTGATTTTCTTATAAAAATTCAATTTGCATACATAATTACAAACGTTTAGGTTTTTACAGATCCATACTCTGCGAGTAAAAAACAAATCAATACAAGCTAATTTACAAACTGTCTTGTCTTTATTGATGAATTGAAAGGTTGCTAGATTTTATTATAATACATATTGTCACGATTCTACGCAACAGAGTATCAGACACGAAATGCTAATCCATGATATGTAGGAGTGTCAAAAATTTGTTTTCGATATGATATCGAAGTATGGATTTAAAAATGTATTTATGTATATATTTATGTACGGAAAGGTAGATTTGACGAATGTTGTCAAAACTGCCAATAAATAAACGATAGATAAAGGATATCGCTAAATGATAACTTATCATCATTTTTATACTTAAGTGTATACAAAAACTCCATATAAAGATAGTTTAATGGTAATCAGAGCCGGTTATATTCATTTAGATCTGCTCAGAGATAATTTGCAGATCTGTGCAAATCTGTTGAAACAATTATGATCATACCTCCGCAAATCTAATTCTTTTCTCCCGAGAATTCACTTTCCAATACCGGGGTAGTATAATAAAATAAGTGTGTCATATGTGATATATGCTTGTTCTTCGCATATAAGTTTACATATAAATAAAAATTTAATATAAAAAATTACACATTTTAATTCATACATATTGTACTTTATTTCAGGTATAATACATGGAGTGGAACACAAATTTACCATTCTCCAGACGTACTTTAACAGTAAAAGGACGATTTATTACACAAAATGAATAGGCTGAGCATTAATTTTTCCATTACAATTCATAAGATTCTAATAGCGGAAACAATAACGATGAACTCTCGCTTATAAGAATTGTGCTTTCTAGGATGGATTGTTTTCCGACATCTAATGATGGCGGGAAACCTTTTTTGCGAATCGCTACTTTAGATATCATGTTTTTGATTCCTTCAAATATGAAATAGACATTAAGTAATATCCTTGAATAACTTGAAACACATGCGTTATATGCATAGAATGAATTGAAGTTTCTAGTTCTGTACATATGACATATGTAGTTTAGTTATTATTGATTGATGTTTGATGACATGTCCTACATTGACATGGACGTAGCCGAGGGAGGTATAAGCAGTGTTGGGTAGTATATACATGTATCTAGATACATATATAGAGATTTATTTTGTGAATCTAACCTGTATCTGAGATACATTCAAATTCGAATATTTGTATTTGTATCCAGATAAAAGAACACAGCATCTGAACAGATTTTCAGATGCATTTTTTAGACAAATTTGATACTCTTAAAGATTATCTAGATACAGATTATCAAGAGATATAAAGATTATCAGATATAAAGATTGTCAAGATACTCTTAAAATTTATCTAGATACAGATACAGTTACATGTATGAAAATTTATCTAAATACAGATATAGACACATATATTAAAATGTATGTAGATATAGATATCAGATACTTTAAACGTATCTTCAGATACGTGTCAGATATTCCTAAATTAATTTTATTGTATAATAATAATAATGTGTTATAAAAATATATTAGTTAACAATAAATGTCAATGAGTGGTTATCGATTAAAACAGAAAGCTTTATTCAAAGACCCACAACGCTAGATGTTTCTCGCCAGAATTTTATATATTACTATCAATTTACAATAAAATAAACGTTTCGGCCTCAAATTAGGCCATCTTCAGTATTAATATCAATCTTCATAAGTTTAAGCATTTATACATGTTTATCTAAAGAGCGCAAGATTACGTTGTTTCCTATTTTGCAACCTTAATTCTACGAAACCGTTCGTCATATTCGATACAATAATATTATAATAAAATTTGAAGTAGTCAGCAATTATTTAGTCATATGCTCCAGAAGAATTTGTCCATTACAAACAATCGACATTTTCAAAACTCATACTTGTTATTGCACACATAATTTCCTGATTCTAATAAGCATACGTATATCATTTAATTTATAGTTCTCGTGATACTACTAACAATTAATAAATCAATGTAATACCTGTGCTGCAATGTAATCCATGGACGATTATTAAGACGCAGATCACTTGTTTAAACAGTGAAAACGTTATGCTTAATTCTCATTATGACCGACAGTTTATGTACAAAATTCTGTAGAGGAAACCAAGGAGAAGGTAACAAGAAATTATGTAGGAGAAGTTATGTTTAATAACGAAAAATAAGATTCTGGTAATCTTTTTGTTTCATTTTGTTTAATCCATTAATTTGTTTCTTGATGTAAATCATCTCAGATGTGAGTCTTTTTTGGAACCGTGGCTCTGTGTCTAATATTTGAATATTATCCCAGTTTAATTTGTGCCATATTCAAGCTGATGCTGAGATACCACAGAATGCGAGTCCTTCGATTTTTTAATATTCGCTTTATGTTTTTTATTCTTGATTTTACTTTCCTTTTAGTTTGACCCACATATGAAGAGTCGCAATCTATACAGTTTATTTTATATACGACATCACATTGATCCATTGTTCTTAATTTGTCTTTACCTAGTTTAATAATTGAATTTAAGGTATTCATAGGTTTGTAAGCTACTTTACAATTATTTTTTTCCGCGATATTTTTGAATTTTTCTGAAATTTCACCAATATGTGGTATTGTAAAATATTGTTTTAAATTATTATCAATAGAATCATTGTCCATAAAATTATTTGCATACAAATTATTTTTTCTCGATAACTTTTTAATTCTATTATTATGTGATTGTGGTAAAAATTATATCCAGAGGATAACCATTATTAAGTATGTCACGAGTGCTAAATTGTACAAGTGACAATTACGCCACGAAACGTGCCAAAACGATACTCTTAACAATTTACGAAATCATATTATTTAAAATAAAGAAAACAATATCGATTAATATAAAAGAAGACCCTGAGAAATGCAGACTCAGATGTTGTAGGAATACTGGCCTCGTCCGATAAGCGGAACGCTGACGGATCAGCGCGGACAGTCCAAGGTTGCCCCCCAAAATATACCATAGAATATAAGCGCGACCCCATCTGCGGTCGGCGGTCAGAAAATCGGTCAGATTCATAAACTCTTCGCATCGCGCCGTCTAAATCATTATAATACTTATATCGCGACGCGAATACCGAATAGTGCATGGTGATTGTAAATCAATACCACTTGTGTGTGAAAATAAAGATATTTAATTTATATAGTTGTTACATGAAAGTGTTATTTCACTAAAACCATTTCTCGATTCCTGTGTGGATCCCGTGCTGTAGAGCGGCACAACAAGTAAAACGTTTATCATAGATTCAATATTTTTGCTATGAAATTTTGGATGAGACAAAAAAAGAATTATATCTAGCTGCCCGATTATAACTCCTCTTTTATGTTGTATTGGGTGGTTGGATTTGTAATTTAAATACCGTCCTAAGTTCGTAAGCTTTTTATAATTGTCAAATTTAATATACCCTTCCTCCACCTTCAAGGTTACATCAAGAAAATTAATGGATTCATCATTATTATGTTCTACAGTAAATCTCAATTTGTCATGATAAGTATTAAAACTTTCTAGTATATCATTAATCTGGTCATTAGGTGTTGCTAGTACAATATCATCAACATAACAATGATACATTAGAATATCAATATTTAATTTAGAAGGAATGTTTTCTTCCAAGTCTTGAATTACTAAATTCGCCAAAATAGGTCACAATGGAGATCCCATGGGCATACCGAAGATTTGTTTGAAATATTGATTGCCAAATTTAAAATAGGTTGAGTTGAGAATAAAAAAATGGCCTTCAGAAATTCTTGCATCGGAATGCTTGTATTCATTAATATAAAGTTCCATCGTGTTTTTATGCTTTCTATTACCAAGTTTTCTGGAATGTTCGTGTACATTGATACGATATCAAATGATACCATTTTATAATCAGAATCTAGTATCCTACCACTTAATTTTTTCACCAACTCAAAGCTATTTTTTATATAGCTAAATCCTTTTTTTAAAATTTGTCAATTGATATTTTTGAGATAAGTAGCTAGAGGATACAATGGACTGTTGATGACAATTATTCTCAGAGGATTGCCTTTTTTGTGGATCTTCGGTATCCCATACGACCTCGGCATCATACCATCAGTAACATTTAATTTTTTATACGAAGCCTGATCTATATATTTCTTGTTCTTCCACCTGGTCAACAATATATGCGTTTTATTTGTCATCATTGTCGTAGGATCTTTATTAATATTAATGTATGTATTGCTGTCAGATAACATTAAGTGCATTTTTTTCATTGTAATCGGTTAAATTCATCACAACAGTCGAATTCCCTTTGTCAGCTCGTGTAACCAGAATATCTGGATGTTCAGCTACGAATCGTTTGACTTCTTTCATTCCTTTTTTTATGATATTATCTATATTCGAGACTAAATTGTTTTATGTGATCTTATTTAATGCAATAATAGAATCGTTTCTTATAGAGTTTCTAGTATTGTCATCCAATTTCTTAATGTTATATTCTATGTGTTTTATAAATTCAATGATTATATTCTCATTCTTCATAGTATCGTTTGGTAAGTTAAATTTTTGTCCAAGTTGTAAAATCATTTTTACATTTTCTGGTACAACAACGTTACTTAGATTAATTAGCCAATTATCGTTAATATTATTTAATTTAAATTTTTCTTCAAATTTCAATGGACTAACATTAATATGAAAAAGTGTTCCCGAATTAGATGTGCTAATATCTTGAGTAGAAATTTTTTTAATATCCGAAGGAATGAATTCAGAATTAGTATTTTTAGAATTCGACCGGTTTCGTAGAATTAAGGTTACTATACAAAACGGGAAACAACGTAATCTTGCGCTCTTTAGATAAACATGTATAAATGCCTAAACTTATGAAGATTGATATTGATACTGAAGATAGCCTAATTTGAGGCCGAAACGTTTATTTTATTGTTAATTGATAGTAATATAAAATTCTAGCGGAAACATCTAGCGTTGTGAATATATTAGTTATTTAATGTAATATATATTCATTTATTTTTGTTACATTTAGATAATTGGAAAAACATAATTATCGTAAAACTTAGGAGAATTATAAAACGATAATTAAGAATTATAAAATGATATTATTCATCATAGTTCTACAAACTAAAAGTACTTCAAACATTGTGTTTCCAGCTTAACTGTACATGCGTTAGAAATTCCACAGTCTAATACCACTGGCTGCGTTCAGCAGAAAAAACAGTTTTGTAACTATCAAATTTTTTAATATGACTGATTTACATTTAGATCCAGTGAGGAACTATGGGAAAGATAAATCATGTTATAGAATTTTGCAACAAAAACTTCTTTTTTTCTGCGAAATGAAATCAACCGACAATCATACATAAAATGGAATTATAACTATGCTGAGGAAATATATCTAAAAAATGTATCCGAAAATCTGTCCAGATTTGTTGTCAGCTGTGTTTTTTATCTAGATATAGATACAAATATTCAAATTTGAATGTGTCTCAGATACAGGTTAGATACACAAAATGTATCTCTATACATGTATCTAGATACATGTATAGAGATACTACGCAACACTGCTTATATCTCCCCTAGCTACGTTCATGTCAATGTACATGTTATCAATCGTCAATCAATAATAACTAAACTACATATGTCATATAGAACTAGAAGCTTCAATCCATTCTATGCATGTGTTTCAACTTATCCAAAGATATTATTTAATGTCTATTTTACATTTAATGGAATCAAAAACAAGGTTTCTAAAATAGCGATTCGTAAAAAAGGTCTCTCGTTATCATTAGTTGAAGGAAAACAATCTATCCTAGAAAGCACATAATTCTTTTAAACGAGAGTTCATCATTGTTTCCGCTATTAGAATATTGTGAATTGTAATCAACGCTCAGTCTATTCATTTTATTTAATAAATTGTCCTTTTGCTGTTAAAGTATGTCTGTAGAATGATAAATTTGTATTTCACTCCACGTATTATATCTGTATTAAAATACAATATGTATGAATTAAAATGAAATGTGTAATTCTTTATATTAAATTTTTATTTATATATAAACCTATATGTGAAGAATAAGCATAGGGTAACTCCGGCAAATACGCCGCGCTGGGATTTACGCCGCAGAAATCAGAAAAAATAGAAGGAGTGGGAGTAATTTTCCCACAACTACTCTGTTACATGCCGTTACGTTAGGTGTCGTCTACAATACACGGAGTAAAAAGTAAGAGTAAGAAATTGACCAATCACAATCGAGTATTCTTCTCACATTCGACTGTGATTGGTCAATTTCTTACTCTTACTTCTTACTCCGTGTATTGTAAACGACGCCTTATATTAGTATTGTGTTATGATTTCAGCTTCTTACTGTTAATATTAATGAAATTATTGTGAGTTGAATAATCGATTTGTTATTATAATAAGTAACGCCATCATAAATTGTAATCTATATAAAAGGTTACTGTAGGGCGTGTAAAAGACTTAGTAGTTATTTCGTGATACATACATGTAGTGGAATAATAAAGCATGTTGCATAGCAAAATACAAGTGCTTTATTTTCGTATTCTTTGTTTAGTTTGTTGTCTTGTATGTCCCACCTGTTTGGGATATATGGCATTTTTAGCGGGCGGGATTTATGTCCAAAGCATACAAAGTGCGCAGACTGGATTCAGTGCACTAAATGCAATAAACGCATTATATAAAATATGCACATGTCATAACACTTGTAATATATGTAGGAAGATTGTAATTATTATTTATTATTTCCTATACATATTTATACCATTCTTATTCCTTAATAAAACTTTATAAACATATTTTATAAGTTATTTTACGTCTTATTTTTATGCATTATTTGTAAATTTTTCATGAACCGTACCCCTCCTTTCCCTATGAGTAGCCATATATCCCACCTTTATAGGATGTACGGCAAAAATTCAAGAGTTTCAAAAAGTTTATTTTTTAATACAAAAAATTAATATTTCTAATATTTTTTTATCATAGTAGACAGTACAATGTTTTTACTGATATAATTCGTTTACTTTAAACATAGTAAATAATACTTAATAAATTAATTTTGATAAGTGCGGCGTATATACCGGAGTAACCCTATATCAGATATGACACAATCATCTTATTACATTACCGGTATTAGAAAGTGAATTCTCGGGAGAAAAGAATTAGATCTGTGGGGGTATGACTATAATTGGTTCAACAGATTTGGACAGTCTGCAAATTGTCTCTGAACAGATCTAAATGAATATAATCGGCTCTGATTACTATTAAACTATCTTTATATGTAATGTATACACTTAAGGATAAAAATAATTGATTAGTTATTTCGCGATATCTTTTATCTATCATTTATTTATTGACAGTTTTGACAACATTCGTCAAATCTACTTTTCCGTACATAAATATATACATAAATGCATTTTTGAGTCCATACTTCGATACCATATCGAAGACAAATTTTTGGCACTCCCACATATCACGGATTACCATTTTGTGTCCGATACTCTGTTGCGTAAAATTATGACAATATATATTACAATATAATCTAGCAACCTTTCAGTTGACCGATAAAGACAAGACAGTTTGTAAATTAGCTCATATTAATTTTTTAATTTTTTTCGCAGTATCTGTAAGAACTGAAACGTTTGTAATTATACAAATTGAATTTTTATAAGAGAATCAGTTGTTACACCGGCAAAGTGTTAGGATCATTGCCCTTGTACAGATATTCTTTGAAATGTTTAAATCTTTTAACCTTTGTAGTCTTTGTTAATTTTTATGCATATAGAACTCCCAAGTAGCACATCAGGGTTAAAAAGCGTTAAAAATCGTTAATATACGCTTCTACAGTTTCGACAATATATTATATCTATTGGCAGTTTTGACGACTGCGTATACTAAAAAAATATATAAACCTGGTTTTGACGACAGTCGTCAAAACTGCCTTTACATGATTTTTTAACATATATCTTGTATATATACATATAATCATATAACGGAAGTTTTGACTACAGTCGTCAAACCTGCCTTTATATACTTTTTAATATACACTTTGTGTGTCAAAACTGCCTTTATATATTTTTTTCATATACATTGTCGTCAAGACTGCCAATAGATAAAAGATGTCGTTGAAACTGTCTCATTTTATATTTATTTCTATTTTACTTTAAAGCTGCAGGAAAGTATACGAAATTATTCATGCACAGTAACCTCAAGGTGATTAGGAATAAATGTATGCGGAGTATAGATACTGTCGTCAAAACTGTCTTTGGACAAATATATATATAGGTATTACAGATATATACTGCATATATACTGCATAGTACCAGACGAAGATACCTAATTCTATTATAACTCGTGGATAATGCACAAGAAAATGTTGCTTTGGTGTTAAATGTCGTTCAGGAAAAAGAAATAAAAATAGTTTATGATGCTCGTGAATCATCTCTTGTAATAAAATCGTTTCACTTATTGAAATACGTGGGGCCATAACAATGTCGAGAATATGTAATATAAGAAGATATAATTGCCAATAAATATTATCTATTGGAATTTTGTCACGTATGAGTAAAGGCAATATTCTAATTAAACACCACATTTGATCTGCACTTTGCCCCGTCGAACTACCAGGCTTATTCAGTTGTTCTCTTGTTAATGCAGTTTGTTTGTTCTTAATATCACAAAAACCATAATCAAAATTTTTCAAACGAGCATTTAACAAAGACAAAGTAAAGAACTTGTCATTCAGTATAAATTGTCTTAAAATAAGTCGCAATTCTAACGACCTCCAACCTTCAAATATATCATGCATACAATCAACTGTAAAGTTTTTCATAACATGCCAATAACCTAGTACATTAAGGCAACACACACACACAACTGTCATTTATTTCAGTTTCAGAAACTGTCTTAGTTCCATTTAACGCATTTGCTAGTTCTTCGTAATTTTGTAATGTCCTTATGGTTATAACCAAATTTTGCAGAAGTTTTTACAGCACATGTCTTTATATCGTTTTTATGTACGGTACAAAATCTACAACAATAATTAGCAGTAAAACCTTCCACCAAACCGAACAATTTCTGAATTCTAAGTTATCTCCAGTAAATTGCCATAAAATAAATTTCAAATTATTCTCAGGACTGCATTTTCATAGACTGTTATGCCATCAATTTTTTTAATGGAATTTGTTGAAATGTTTCTTTCACTTGTATTAGTAGATGCATCGCACCTTATATCTACTTTTATAACGTACTCCTAATTCAACTCCTACTGGTGCTACATAAGTTGGCCAATTTTTTGCTAAGTTTTCTAATTTTGATATAGTAGAATAAGGCTTGAAAACCTGTGACAAAATATCAAATTCCTGTAAAAGATTATCGTGTTCCTCTGAAACAATATTCTGAATACATATATTTTTCGTTCTTTGTTGTAAATAAAGGATGCAGTGTGATAATAAAGTCCGACGTCTTCTCAATACTGTTTACTGCAGAACTAATTGTACCATTTGGTTGTGCCAATAAATCAATGCAGTGCTGTTCAACGGCATTTAGAACTTTTTCAATAGTATTTTCTGACCTACCATGATTACTGTCATAAGATTGTAGTGTGTTAGAAACTATAGATTCTTCTATAGTAGAACTACTTTTAGATGTACAAGGTTTTTAGCTTTAATGGATCGCCTCTCTCTCCTATCATTGCGGATCTTGTACTGCGAGATTTGGAGGCAGAGGCGCTTAATGGTACGTTTCCACTGAGCGCGTCACGCGTCGTCCATCACGTCACGATGCGACGCGAAAGAGAGAAAGAGTGAAGTTTATATATGTACACAACCCCTCTCTTTCTCTCTTTCGCGTCGCATCGTGACGCGATGGACGACGCGACGCGTGACGCGATGGACGACGCGACGCGTGACGCGCTCGACGACGCGACGCGTGACGCGCTCAGTGAAAACGTACCATAAGACCATAGATGTAGATTTACCTTTTTATATCAGACGATTTTGTTATGAAAGTAGTCCCTTCCGACTTGATAGATTCTATTGTGGCGGGAGGAATAGTATCCCCTTTTGTAGGAGGAATAGTATCCCCTTTTGTAGGAGGAATAGTATCCCCTTTTGTAGGAGGAATAGTATCCCCTTTTGTAGGAGGAATAGTATCCCTTACATTCTCGGCGCGCGACGCTACACACTCGTATCGAAGCGCATCAAGCGCACACGCACGTGTTACTGAAAACACGGTGGAAATAACGAGCGCAAAGGGAGAAAGTAGTGGGGATCGCTCGATATTCTGTCGTTAGCGCAAGGCGCACGAATAACGAGAGAAAGCGTAATTGCACGTGATGCCGGCTCGAGATGTCCTTTCGCTGTCTCACACATTTGTTACTAGTAGGAGTGAGATACCCCGCGGGTACCACAGAAATTGGGTTGATTAGATGTAGTTGTTTTTTTACTATGTGTTTTGTGTCAAAGTAGTACGTTTTGACATATGTATAATTTAAAAATAACGAAATGTCATTTAACTCACGGAATTTGTTTAAATTTGACCTTTTTCAAATTAACAGTGCAGGATAAATCTTAAGAGCTGTGCCAATGTTTTACCACATAGGAGAGAAATATTTCACTCTTACACATGTTCTCTTATGCTCTTTTCAATTGCAGTTGAAAATTCATTTCACAATGTAAAATGTTGACAGCTATTAAGTAAGATTCACCCTGTATTTAATTGCATGTCTGCACCATATACTTACATTTCTTCACAGAGGTTGTATACAGAAGTGGTGTTGACTGTAATTTTTCATGCTTGTAACTTATTCCGGGAGTTTATCTCCCACAGAGAATATTCACCGTAAAAATGTTTTGCGAGTGTAATCAAAGAAAACGAGGGGGAAAAAACCATTTCCTCTTGCTACCTTTGAAATTAAAATGATATCGGGATGAGCATGTCAATATCATATCCCATTGTTTACGTACGTCACAGGCAAACGTCGAGTCGTTTTTAAATTACCAAGCTCGTAATAGCCGACTGTTTATGCGTACCGCAGAGAGAATACATTTACAACAGAAACGCCTTCGGTGTGTGGAATTAAAGAAAAAGAGATATGAAAATCCGTTTCAACTTTCGTTGGCGTTATCCCACGCAATTTATTTCATAGCCACCACTTCTAAAATAAAATTAATTAAATTTGTATCGCGTTGTGTCGATATCATATTTGCGTTTATTCACGAGTGTTATTCATAGTTGTTTGCAGACATCATTTTTAACAGGGGGGACAGTAAAATAATTGGTACCACTCAATTAAAATAAAAAATAGAAATTTGTAGAAAATAATGGTACGTTTCCACTGAGCGCGTCACGCGTCGCGTCGTCTATCGCGTTACGACGCGACGCGAAAGAAAGAGTGAAGTTTATATATGTACACAACCCCTCTCTTTCTTTCTTTCGCGTCGCGTCGCGACGCGATGGACGACGCGACGCGTGACGCTCTCAGTGGAAATGTACAATAAGAAATCGATCGTATCATAAACAGTTACTTAAAATAATAAATGCAAAATATAACTATTTTATTTAAAAATATAAATGTTACTTTTTAAATGTGACCAACTTTTGATTTTTCAATATTTTTTAGTTCGTAGAGTGCAGTTTAAGTGTTTACCTCTCGCGGAGAGAATACATTTACGATAGAAATGCTCGATGTATGCAAAGACACAGAGAAAAAGAGGTAGCAAGGAGCAAAAATTCATTTTGTCTTGCTACCTTCAAAATAAAATTTTACCACGATTAGCCTATATTTGAATTTGCTCACTGTTATGTTAGTCATAAGCAAACATCGTTTTTAATAACTTTTAAACTCGCAATAGCCGAGTGATTATCTCTCGCAGAAATAATATATTTACAGTAGAAATGCTCGATGTGTGTGATAAAAGAAAAGAAAAGAGATATCATGAAAAACCATTTCCTTTCGTTCGGATGCTTAGTATTCTTTATTTTGCAAATGATGCCCGCTACCACTTGCATCTAATAGTGAAATTTGTATTGCGAGGTGCATGATATTATATTCGCGTATATTCACGAATTTGTTATAGGTTTTACAAACGCCGGTCTTTATATTTTACAAGCACGTAATAGCCGGGCGTATTTAATTTTCGTGAAAAGAATATATTTACAATAGAAATATGCATGCTCGATGAGTTTGCAATCAAAGCAAAATGCACGCGATATCTGTACAATGTAAATCCGCTTTAAATGGCGTAAAAAAGAAAAGCGATAATGTTGCGTTCGTCGCGTAATCCCCGTCGCGTATCCACAAGTTCCCTCTGCCAATTACTAGCCGACTGATTCACCAATAATCCGACTTGTTTCAACGTCATATCTCGTGTATTATTAAGCGTAGCCGGGCGAAAAGTTCTACTCATCCGTATCTCGGCGCGGAGAAAGTTCGGCGTTTCTTTTTAATCCGCGGCTCGTTAAATCGACTTCCTTTATCGAGGAAGCCGGATCAATAATAGCGACATTGCACGCTGGCGCGCCTTATTTATATTAATAGAGAAGGCGCGTGCAATTCACATGCCACATGCGTGTGCATGTATATTGGCTGCACGCGAATGGATAATTATGAATGCGATTTGCGCGCTTACTAATATATCGAACCGAGAGTATATGGAGCATAGTTTACGTCGTGGGAATACGTACGGCGAGCGCGAATTCCACGATTTTTACTTATCATTTTTTATAACTAGACATCGGATTATATGCATAATCAAAGTGTTAAAATATGCATGTAAATATGTATTAAAAAAGACCAAAATATACATAAAATATGCACTATCAAAAAAGAAACGACTTAATTTAAAATATATATTTTATTACTTTAATGTCAAATTGAACTAACCCAAATCAAATTATCTCTTTGAATTAAACAGATTACAGCAAAATATTGGAAAAATCAACGAAACATAAGCGTTTGAAATAAGAACCGACTGAATACCGGCCATCGTTTCCGAAGTGCGCATTTTATGCGCCTACTTCAAATTACCATATTTGTAAAAGTTTTGGCGTTTTATACAAAAATATGCACTTTTAATAAAAAAAATTATTATATGCAAAATGCTGCGAACAGTCCATTATATGCATTTTGCATATGTAAATATGCAAATGCACACAATCCGATGTCTATTTATAACCATATGTATCCGTAAGCGAAACCTGAGCGCAAGGTAGTGTTGTTGCACCTGCATCTACATTACACTTGTGATCGCGGTGAGCGAACTGAGTATTAAGTAAGACACACGCTTATGTACGCGCGCGATCTGCGTCTCAAAAAGTTTAAGTAATCTGTCTAATAAAATTGTCTTTAAGTAACAAATTAATTTTCTAATTTCGCGAAATATTTGTGTACTATTTATATGTATTTGAGAAGATTTCGGGAAATTTCTATGCGGGGAAGGGTTTGAGAAAGAAAAAGAACGGCGAGGACAAGGAAGGGAATTCCGAACGAGAAAGGTGGCTGGTTAGGGGAGAGAGGAGAATGGGGGGAAACAGCGGCGGGTACATGCATGGGCGGGTCACTTTTCCCCTTGCAACGCAATGATGGTGGTTGTGACGCAGGAGGTGGTGGTGGTGGTGGTAATGGTGGTGGTAATAATGGCGGTAACAGTGACGGATGAACAGGAGCCATGTACCTTTCTCTTTTTACTTCCTCTTTATCTGGCATGTAGCATGCCCGGATCTCACGGTTTCCTGTAGATGCGCGGGGGGAAAGAGATCCGTAAAATAAATTTAAAAATGTTTGCAGGAAGGGGACCAGCGGATAATCCTTCTCTATGGCAGGATTACACGAAGTTCTTACACGAAGAAAATTTTATATTTAAAATTACTATAATGTTGTAGAAGCTGCGGACTATCATGACAATTATCAGTTTAAATGCTATAGCTATTTTTTTTAAACCAATAATGCAACGTAATTTTTACACTTTTTCATAGTAAAAATTTTTTATTACAATATTTGTTGAATAAAAATTAGTATTGTAAAGATAAGTAAAAAATATATACCTAGCAAATTTTGTACTAGGATAACTCCGGTAACTAGGGTACGCCGCACCTATCAAAAACTTAATTTATTAAGTATTATTTACTATGTTTAAAATAAATGAACTATATCAGTAAAAACTTTGTACCGTCTACTACTATGAAAAAAATATTAGAAATCCAAAATATTTAGTTTTCGTATTAAAAAATAAACTTTTTGAAATCTTGCATTTTTGCTATATACAGGGTGTCCAGCGAGACTTTTCCAATCCCTCACAGGAAGGTAGATAGGATCGAAATAAACATAAAAGTACTTTACCGTTTAGCGATATCCGTAATAATAATCGAGATATTAAAGTTTACAATAGTATTAATGAGAGCGCGCCTATAGAAAGAATAGAAACGGCTCCGGGTATAGCCCGGCCCAGTTTGTCGAATGTTGTCAAACGATGGATGCGCCGACAGGAGAGGCAAGAAGGGAAGGAAGCGCGCTGTTGCTTAGCACTCACGTACGTCTCACCGCACCGCACCAAAGGATTCGCGCTACGCACATTCGTGATTACATTACATATGTAATAATAACACTGCAAAAATAGGACAGATACAAACCATAATACTTTGATGAATAAAAATATCGAAAGAGAGAAAGCGATGAAACTTATAGAAATCTAATTAATTTCTATCGTAATCTGTCGCTTCTCTAAATCGAAAGGAAAAAATTTTAAGAAAAAAGTATCCGAAAGAAATAACATCATGAAATAATATCATTAAAAATATCATTTATTGATATTTTTTCGTATTCTGATGGAATCATACTCTCCTAACAGGAAACGATAGAGAATGATGGAGAATGATATTATTTCTTTCGGATACATTTTTCTTAAAATTTTTTCCTTTCAATTTAGAGGAGCGACAGATTACGATAGAAATTAATTAGATTTTCCGTAGATTTCCATAGGTTTCATCGCTTTCTCTCTTACGACATTTTTATTCATCGAAGTTTATTATGGTTTGTATTTGTCCTATTTTTGCAGTGTTATTATTACATATGTAATGTAATCGCGAGTGTACGTAGCGGCCATCGCACGAGTCCTTTGGTGCGGTGCGGTGAGACGTGTGAGCGGCGATGCCGAGCGCTAAACAACGGCGCGCTTCCCCTCTTGCCTCTCCTGCCGGCGCATCCATCGTTTGACAACATTCGACAAACTAGGCCGGGCTATACCCGGAGCCGTTTCTATTCTTTCTATAGGCGCGCTCTCATTAGTACAATTGCAAACTTTAATGTCTCAATTATTATTACGGATATCGCTAAAAGGACTTTTATGTTTATTTCGATCCCATCTACCTTTCTGTGGGGGGTTGGAAAAGTCTCACTGGACACCCTGTATAGATAATGGGTGGGATATATGGCAAAATGCAAGGGTTTCAACAAACTAAACAAAGAATACGAAAGTAAAGCACTTGTATTTTGCTCTATACAACATGCTTTACTATTCCTCTACACGTATGTATCACGAAATAACCACTAGGTCTTTTACACGCCTTACAGTAATCATTTTATGTAGATCATAATTTATGATGATGCTACTTGTTACACACACAGTGACAAATCGATTCAACTCACAATAATTTCATTAATATTAACAGCAAGAAGCTAAAATTATAACTCGATACTAATATAACATAAAGGCATGTAACAGAGTAGTTGCGAGAAAATTACCCCCACTCCTTTTATTTTTTTTACTTCCGCGGCGTAAATCTCAGCGCGGCGTATATACCGGAGTTACCCTATAGTAAAAATTAACTGTTTTCATGTTAGAATATGGTTTAAGCACTGGTTTTTAACAAAAATTACTTTATTTATATAATAAAAATTAGTATTACCATAGTAAAAGTTATGTCGGAATCATGTTGTGATGGCCCATCGAAAATATAAGACATAGTAAAGTGTAATTTAAAATTGTATTAAAACTTAATATAAAATTTTCTCTGTGTATATATGATCCAAAAATTTGAAAAAAATGTTACGATTCCCTAACTTAAAAGTTGTGACGGCTGCGAAATTGGATGCGAAGCAGAAATGCGAGGCAGAGATGCGAAATGATTTTCATGGTGTCTCTTTGAAATAAAATCGCTTTGAAACAAAACCACTTTGATATTTGAAATGTTTGAAATCAACATGCACCTACATGGTAATGTATTTCGCATTGTATTTCGCATTGTATACATGATGGAAGAATAACATGGTGTGCACAGTTTGCAACCTTCCTTCTCTGAATCTCCGACCTCTCTATCCATGAATGTCGATAAGAGCCAATGCTTCTTTCCTTGTTTGACACACATCATAATCTATCTTAGATTCTCTTTCTATAGAAAGAGTGTTAAACAAGGAAAATTCAATACCAATTTCACGACGCGAAACAGGTCGATATTTATAGTCGATTCTTGCTTTTAAGACTATCTTAAGTACAATCTTAAGATGTCATAAGTCAATCCGAGGACTGTATTAGCATCTTAAGACAGTTTTAAAATAAAAACAGACTATGAATATATATATATATATATATATATATCGCCCCATGTTTAGCGTTTCACACAGTTAGCAACTCTTAGGCTTTTATCGACATTCATTGATAGAGAGGTCGGAGATTCAGAGAAGGAAGGTTGTAAACCGTGCACACCATGTTATTCATCCACCACGATTGTATACCTCGCTTAGAGAGAAGCCGCTTGTCGCGTGGGATGACTCACATTCTTGATCCAAATACTAGATTGGCAAGCACGTACACTTAATACAGGGAAAATTGGACTAATTATGCTGATTGTGCATCATATGATAAAAGGGGTGTATTTGCGTGAACAAGGAGAACTATGTGCGGAGGCGTTACGACCGCCTTTTGCGCCTTACGCTGGGATTTGCTTTTGTGCCCCATCACAAGGATTGCTAAGTCTTTGAAGCACCAATCCCCTGCCAATTGCAACGAACCAACAACTAAAAAAAAGGAATTTCCACCAATTTGCATAACACAGGAATACGAATACAATAAATTTCATATTTTCTTTTGTAATAATATATTTGACGCTTAATGCAACATACTATTACATTTTCTGGCTTTAGTTTTTAAAAATATTTTGATTACATCTTCAATTTGTAGGACTGTCAAGACTGATTACATAATCAAAATGTTCACCAATTCTTTTTCAGTTGATATCATAGCTAAACTGCATGACCGCGTCTGCATCATTGTATTTCTCAGATAATTTTTTATTATTTTTAATTTTGAGAAAGATGCCTCTGTAGTTGTCACAGACATTGGCACAGTTAATAAGATCTGTAACGCTATGGCTAAATTTTTCCAGAAAACCATTTTTAGCTAATTCATTTAAAATATCAAGTAAGATAGAGCTTCATATGTATTTACAAGAGTAGCGCTGCCTATTAACATTTTGCGCCCCTCCAAATTTTGCGCCCTACGCTGGAGCGTATCTACTCAGTGTCTCGTAACGCCTCCGACTATATGTCAACAAGCATTACGAATGCTAAGTGAAATGCACCTAAAATATCGACGCATTTGTGGGAAGGCTTTTCCTGTTGGATGCAAAAAATAACAATATTCATCAACTCTCCTCTACATCTTACGCCAATTTATTCCTTTACTAGTTTACTTGTGTTAATAAAACCTATCTGATATATTCACCTTATCTGATATATTCCAATGTTTCTTATTATTCTATATATCAATAATTCCTTCCACAAACGCTTAATTTTCAAATAACTATGATGAAGTCGTCAAATTCCGCCTACGTTCTTCTTATACGTTTGATACTATCGTTCATTCCCTTTCTCTCTATTAAGAAATTTCCACAAAGTACGCGTGCTGTAGAACGTGTAAATTTGTTGTACAAGATAGTTATGAGATATCACAAATCTTCCTACCGGCAACCTTCCCGCTTTGGATATAGCGGTAATAAATTGTACAGGGAAAACCATGAATACGTAATACCGTGTAATTTTATAATACGCTTTACAAAATGTCTAATCTACATCCATAGCTTTCATAATTATTAGGTGCGAAGGTTCATCTCATAAATTATCACGTGCCATCGTTTATATTGTGGAACAATATAAACTTGGCCAGTAGACAAATATAATATATTAAGTAGTATATTTATAAGAAAGTACAATTATCAAGCTGATAACTTTTCACTTAATGAGTTGTTCTTTTTTTTAAAAGATTTTAGATTGTTATAAATTTAAAAGCAAACAAAACATTTAATATATATTACATCACATTTTCAGATTGTGTCGTCTGAAAACTGTACGAGAAGTCATTCATGCAATGAAGAAGATATCTCTGTATCATGAATGAGCCGAATACTTTCTCCACGAAATCGCGCAACTTGAATCCGCCGAGAAACCGAGTTCCGCTAACATTAATCATGTGGTCTGTTTTTTGTTCCTGCACTAAACTGTTCTAAAACTCTCTTTCTCGCTTTAAACAAATATCAAACGTATATCTACCTCACTTTAAGTTCCAAAAGTGTACATTAGTTCAGCCACAAAAAACAGACCTAATAACTTGTACGCCGGCCGTCATGTGTATCGCGGTTTTACCGCGTCCACATGCGGCACACTTCAAATACAAATATTTATTTTGCTGATTATACGGGAATAGTCCGATATACAAATCTGCTTTAAACGTTTGCACAATACAACCGCATTGGGGGTCCGCAAAATGATTTATTGCACGTGCAAACTTTTCAACGGTCGTGCCGCCGCCGACGATTATAATTCCAACTCGCATTGCCAGGCATGTAAATTGGCGTGCCGGCGGAGTAACTCTACTCAGAAAACTATTGTTCGTTTAGAATTCACGTTTGCCTAACGACGAGTATATATCTTTTATCAGAATCAAAAATTCTCCCGCTTTCGACAGCACGTTTTTATGTAAAATTGATTGAATGACTGTCATGAATGTATTTCAGATCAACAACGATCCGAATATTTTGCCAAATGTAAACCTGGTGATGCGATGGAGTGATACAAGAGGAGAAACTGTTGAAGCTACCAGAGCAATGCTTGACATGATCTGCGACAGGGTCGTGGCCTTCTTCGGACCAGAAGGCACTTGCTTCGTCGAGGCTACTGTGTCGGAGTCTCGCAATATACCCATGATGAGTTACGTAAGTAAATCGTATGCTTTTATGAATTTTAAAATCTTCTGATCTAATTCTGATCTAATTCTGTCGCATGTGTGTCCGTTAATACGCACGCTATTATACAGGGTGGGCCATCTATTGGTACGTTTTTAAAAATGCGATCAAATGAGCATACATTGATATTTTTTATTAATTTTTTTT
>NW_017299005.1:308663-334648 GCF_001594075.2 Trachymyrmex cornetzi
CGAATACCTTAATCAAAGTAATTTCCTTCATTTTCTACTTTATTACTAATTAATAATACTTTATTAATAATACTTTGATTAAGGTATTTTCCTTCGAAACAAATCAATTTTGGAGACGAAAAACGGCCGAAATTAAGTTTGACATCTAATAGATATGTTTATTAATAGTGAAATGTGGTCATGCGATATTAGTGATGCTGCATCAATATGTTATTCTCATTTTATGACGTACTTACTGAACAAAATATACATGAACAAGTCACACAATTTGTCTCGTGGCATCATTATCGGTTTCGTGCGGGCTTGAACAAAGGAATCGGTTAAAAACAGTTTTCATCGGCGTGAGAACGGCGGGGTTGTAGGGCACTGGCAAGGTGAAGTTAAAAAAAAGACGG
This sequence comes from Trachymyrmex cornetzi, assembly GCF_001594075.2. Classification (NCBI taxonomy): domain Eukaryota; kingdom Metazoa; phylum Arthropoda; class Insecta; order Hymenoptera; family Formicidae; genus Trachymyrmex; species Trachymyrmex cornetzi. The sequence continues at coordinate 309,059 of NW_017299005.1, forward strand.
CCGGTGCGCGGGACGCGAGAGAGAGCGATCTAACGAAGGTGGTTGGAGGCGGCGGAGGTGCGCTCGACAAATTGAACACCCACGGGGCGTGACAATAATAATTATGGATTGTGTATTCTGAAGCTCGTGCGTGTACATTGGTACGATATGCATGCTACGTCATGGCGAAGTATGCAATGTGGTCGATTCACACGGTGCGATTTGATATTGCCAGTGAGGGAGGAGAGCGAGGGAGGGAAAGAGGGAGAGAGAGGGAGGAAGGGAGAGGAAGAGAGAGAGAGAGGACGGCCGTTCCCGCTAAATTCAGTTCCGGTGCTTTTTGATTTGTAACAGAATACGAATCTATATATAAGTATATCATACCTACTTTTTAAATCTATAATCTATATCAATATATATCACTGATATCAGTATCATGTATGCTACTGAATAATTAGTGACTATCCCGCATAGAATATTTTTTGGGATCAGATTAGAATCCAATCAGATTTCCTAAAAAAATTATGGATTCTGATTGGGAAATCTATAAAGATTCAGAAAGAATTCGATCAGAAGTGTAATGTTTTGTAAACTAGATTCTAAATAGGAAATCTAAACAGATACTCGAATTTTCTTCTAATGTAAAAACGTATCTTGTAAATTCAATTAAACAAAAATACGCTTCACTATATTCAAATTTAGAAGAATGTAAGCCAAAACGAACATTTGTGTTTCCTTTATTACATTAATAAAATGATTACAATTGAATTGTTACTTCTGTGTTAATTATTTACGTTATTTTGAGATCCGATAATCTCGATCTGGCGCATCTCTCCGGCTCGCGTAAAAGAGGCACGGCAGTGTCGCTGTGCTTTGGCTTAACACCGAGACACTACCAATGTCTCCAGATAAATAAATTGTATAATACTGTCTACTAAATTAATTTTATATTTATTCATACACTTTTTTTAATCAAACAAATTAATGTTTAAATTTTCAATTTAGTACATGATGATTGTACTAAATATAAATAATGCTAATACAGTTAAAGTATAATTTAAATAATATTATTGCATGCGGATCACAATATTATTTAACTCTAAAATAAAAAGTAAAAGACAGGGTCACTAGGGCACTGGCAAGGTGAAGTTAAAAAAAAGACGGCCGCTGTGCGGGACGCGAAAGAGAGCGATGTAACGAAGGTGGTTGGAGGCGGCGAAGGTGTGCTCGATAAATTGAACACCTACGGGACGTGACAATATAATTAACTAATTGTGGCAGTGGGGGTAAATGTGACATGCAGTTGAATGAACAACGGTAATTAACATCTAGTAATTAACATCTTTAAAACAGTAATTAATAGTATACATATATATTATTCTCGAAACATGTAAATGTAACCGTGTTGGCGTTTCCTATCGTATTCGTTAAAAAAGTTTTTCTTTAATAATTATAAGGACATGACTTCCAACAGGTTTTAGCCGTCGCGCGTCGCTCGTTATTTGTTAAAAAGTTATTGACAGTTAAAGTTAGTCATTATTTTTTTGCTTTATATGAAGAGTAGATAGTCAGATAATTTTAGACGGGGAAGAAGGTATAAAGTGAACGAATTCAAGGGATACAATTTTCCACGCTAAGCATTTGATTGCTTCGATTTCATCCTTCTCCCAAGGGGCACTCGACTTGCCATGCGAGCGACTTTCACCCAACTTTGGGGAGAAAAATTCTGTAAGGGGAGAAAACTTCCGTAAGGGGAGAAAGATTATGTGAGGGCAAGTGAGAGTAAATAACTGCGCAGCAATCAGTATGCTGTAATTATAAAATCTAAAGTATTTTTACAATTTCATACATATGTGACGCAATATTTGATCGGACGTTTTGACTAATTTAAATTTTAATAAATAATTTTTATTGTTTCTCTCTCTTTCTCTCTCTCTCTCTCTCTCTCTCTCTCTCTCTCTCTTATGATAATCTAGAATTCGCTATTAGTTTGAAAGCTAGTAAACAGTCGTACTCCTCAAACATAATAATTATAGAAGAGTCGTCACGTATTCAAGGAATTCATTCTTTAAATATGAGTTTCTAAACTTAATCTCATGGAAATATATTGCTGATAATAGCTAGAAATTAGCAAAAATATCCGATTATTGATTTTATTGAAATTAGCAGAAATGTGATTTTATAATTACAGCATATTGATTATAGCATATTGATTACCGCACAGTTATTTACTTCACTTATTCTCCAATTTATTAATTAATTGCTTGTCAATTTAATTTGTAATATTATGTAGATACTCTAACTTTTCAATCTAAAACTATATTATAAGATCGACAAATAAGCAGCGCGCAGTTTACTTGAAATTTAAAAAATTCACGCAAAAATATTATTAGATATTAAGGTCGCCTTGACCGAATATAGGTCGCTTCATTCATTCGTATTGAAAACTTAATCTGGAAAACTTTGAAAAGCTAGGAAATTTCCAAATTCATTTTTTATGGCAACCTTGATGATAAAGTAAGTGACAAGAGAAGGGACTCAAGTGTCCCTCTCTGATTTTGATGAATTTTTAATATGTTGTTCTGAAAATAAACGATACGTGAAATAAAAATTGAAAATGCTTTTTTTTTTATAATAACAATTAAAACAGATTGTTTAAATAAAGAAAATTTTTAAACATATTTCATAATAATTTCTAAAAATGTTTAAATTACGACGAGTCGTAATAGAGACTGAGATGATGTATCCCTCTTCTGAAAAACTGTAAGATGGTAAGGTAAAATAAAGCAATTTTTTTTGGTATATATAGGAAAGATTTCTTTCTTGTTCTTCTACTTTTGAGATAACGTATTTGTCGTTATCGGATCAAGAGATCAGGGGCTCTATTCTTGAAAAGCAACGTATACGAAAGTCTAGGGAAATGCTACAGTATATGTTACGTATACTATAGTATTTCTCTAGACCTTCGTATACGTTTCTTTTCAAGAATTGAGCCCCAGGATATTGTGTACAGGACACGTAAGGAGATTTATTTGTCGAATAAACAGTCACGTTATTCATTTCACGATCATTGGTTTTATTCAACATAAAAAACACACGACCCGAAATTACAAAAGTATCGTAAACGTATAACGTTAAAAACGATGTACGGTAAAAGGAAGCAATCTTGGATTGCATGGCAAACTTTCGCGTGACGGCGTTCTCTTGAGATAACCGATGTATCTCATACAAAATTTATAGACTCGTTTATTTAAACTGTTTATTTATAAGAAATACAAATATTTTCATTTAAACAATTTTTTTCAATTATTTTTATAAATTACTTTTGGAACCATCTGAAATTGAATTAAAATTGAATTTTTTAATGAGAGGTGTTTAAGGGGTTAACCCTTAAGGGGTTAGCCCTTAAGGGATTAGACCGGTGTGACCAGCCGTAAAAATAGGTAATTTTTACGTGTGGATCACCGAAAAAATAAAAAAGCTGCGTACTTGTGGTTTGGTACTTTATTCAAGTACACATTGAAGATATAAAATATGCAAAATGAAAGGAAAAATAATAATCTTAACACCATTTATTAAAATGTTACGAAAAATCAATTTTTTCGCATCAATCACTGGTGTCAACGATTCCATATTGGATCGTTTGAAACAAAAACAAAAAAAAATATTACTGAAGTATATTGTATTCCCTAAGCATTGACCGAGGATTTTTACAATATCATTATTATTTTGCAAGATACTAATAAATTAATTAACAATATTTATCAGGGTCATGGATACCGAATCACATTACAATAAGAGATTAATTTCAGAAATGTTGTTCATAAAAGAACAACACAATGGCATAAATGCACAAAAAGATACAGAGAAATTAAGCAAAGCCTATTATTGCTTACTTGACAATGACCCTGATAAAAATAATTAATTTGTCTTATTTTAAGTTCAACGTCTAACACAATATTATTACTCGGGTTCCTTTAATTTATTTTCGACCGTCACAGAGATAGCATGTGCCTTGGAGCGTTTTATAGAATTTATACAAGATCTCATAACAACTTTTAATTTTATAATTGTAACTTTCTATATTTCAATTTATTATATTATATTTTTAACACTTTTAATTTGTTTCATTAGAGTCATGACGTTTCTCTTTTTAATTATTGGCTTTACATGTGACGCATTCTTTTTTCGTTACCGAGCGAATAAAAGGAGGATTATTACTAATATTGAATATACAATTGTAACATTATTGGATTAAATTATGATTCCTTTTGACTACATTGCACTATGCATTATACACCATGCGGTACTTTTTTAACTGACGGCGATACTCTTTGGTTTTATTTTTAATTTAATTTGTTTTTATATTTTAATGTCTGTAAAGACTGAAGAGGACTACTGTATGAGTCGAAACGTTTCGAATAGTATATGAAATAACTTTATTAATAAAATTGTCATCTAATTTAAGCTTGTATATTACCGTTACTGTCATTATTTAAAACATAACAACCGTTTAAATTTTAATTTATATTAACAATATTTATACCAAACGTCAAACCAAAAATTAAAAAAATTTTTTTTTAGTCAAATTTTAATAAATTTTGAATAAGCTCTGGTCACACCGGTCTAACCCCTTAAAAGTACGTATAAAAAAATATATTTCTTATTTTTATCTACATTATAACATATATTAAAAGCTCATTAAAATCAGAGGGGAACATTTAAGTTGAGTCTCTTCCTTTGTGAGTTATGTTTATATACAAGATTGAAATTTTGCTGTTTTGTCAATCACCAAAAAATTTTTGTGCATTAAAGTTATTTTATTATATATTTCATAACATTTAATATAAGAACAACTTTTGATATATTAAAAATAAAATAATATATATATATAATATGTTCTGTAATATACCTAATATAATTCTGTAAATTAAAAAAATCTCATAACAAAAAATTAGATTTCTTCGCTACTGGCTCTTTGTGGAAAACTTATATAACTTTAATTGATATGACTAAGCTTAATTTATAGACTGCCGGAAACTTCTATGCAAGTTGCGCAGAATGACAGCTTAATTTTAAGGACGATTTGTAACGCACCTATATGATTTTGCTCAAAGTCTGTTAAATTTTTCTATCGAAATAGATATTTTTAATGAGATTTTGATTTTGTATCTAATAATCTTCTGCAACTATTTACTTAAAATGGTCTATAAAATTGATAAGAACATTTTTTGCATTTTATTAAACACTATAAAACATTACAATTTAATTCGAAATGTATGTAAACAATTCGAAATTTTTATAACATATTCTTCTTTATAACTTCTATATATCATTACGTAAGTGCAGTTGTTACGATGTAATTATTGGGAATAAATCTGTGCAATTATTATGATGTAATTATCGCGAATAAATCTGTACTGACAAAATAATTATCATTGTATAAAGTTTCTTTGCATATTCGTACTTATGGCAGCGTCAGCCTCAGTATCTGATTTATTCTAAAAAGAAATTCTAAAAGAATTTACGCGTGAAGCCGGAAAGTCAAGAAACCCAAGCACATTGAGCCACGGGAAATTAGCCTCGGCTCTTCAGTGATGCGCGACCGTGCTCACTGCAAAGTCCAGCTACTTAACAACATTCCGGTAATGCCGATCGTATTATAGTCGCATCACCTGCAGCTCGTACGTGCACACACGTGCACGTGCGTATGGTTCGTGAATTTTTTCGACGATGCCGAGCATCGCTTCTTTACATTTACTTCTTTTTTACTTGTCGCGCAACGATTAAAGTTATTGGCATTCCTGAGCGTAAATCTATGTAAACTAATCTCCCGGAGCGAGATGGATTGGCACAACATTCGTACCTACATGTCGTACCTCATTAACGCAATTTACATTACATATATCGTGCAAATAAAAAAGTAATATTTCAACATCAGATGTCTCTGTCACAGACGTCTTCGCTGCTATATCGAAAAAGTGTTTTAACATTTTTCCTCTTTTATGCTGGATTAATAATTTACAATTTCTACACTACTTCTATAATGCCGACTCGACTCTGGGCCCAACGAAAAATTTTTAGTTTAAAAAATTGACTTATTAAGATATTTTAATACAAGTGCGTTATATAATCAATTTCGCTTTTAAATCCCAAACAATAGCGAGGACTGAGTCGAGACATTCCAAAAGAAATTGCCAAGTTCAAAGACCTCTCGTTTTTGCTTTCCAACAAGAAGTCTCCGTACATGTGCGAAGTAAGCATGTGTCGCAAATCCGTATGCGCAAGTTTCCGCAAACTTTTGTCGCACACTAAGCCTGCGGTGTTGTGGGAATATAATCGCCACACGAGTATTATGCCAAACATCTCCCGCGACAGTTTATTTCGTGAAAGTCACCGCAATGCAAGAGGTCCCTCATGACGGAAAACCATGCAGTTATATATCGTTATGGAAAGTTTCATGAGACCTCGATCGTCGTTCGACGGCTCGTTGATATAAATCCTTTACGCGATTAACTCGAAGCCACCGGTTGAGTCGATCGGATTACGACACGTGAGAAGAGACCCCGATCGCGACTCAAAGGACGCCCGCTTGCAAACACGCTCTGGACGAACGCATGGGAAAGTGGTACTTGAACATCGAGAGACCTCCAGACTAATTTATGTTAATTCGCAGTGGTGAGAGAAAGAAACCAGCACGCGAACGTTCGACGAGAAAACGGGATAAAAAAATTAAGCGTCGTGGTCTGATTTTCTGTTCTACTTTCCAGATATATTAATGCAATAAAAGCATTATAAAAGTTCACGTTGAGTTTATCACGAACAAACACGCGCGCATACCGAATACGCATGCGCATATCTCAAATTCGACAGTATTGATTCTTTCGGTATGATAACGGAGACAGAGAAGATTGGCAGCGATTGAACGGGAATGTTGGTGGCCCTTCTCTTGACAAGAGAGCGCATAAGCATAAAGAGTGCGTAAGCTGCTATTCTGCTTACTTTCACCTTTTTCGTCGGCAAGGAAAAAGCACGTCGCTCGAGGAAATCTGTATACTATGAGAAGAAGGCCTCTCCTTTGGAAAAATTAGTACAAATTTGTGGTGCGATTTCACTATAGTTTCACTGTCGTCTAATGCAGAAATCGCACCACAAATTTGTACTAATTTTTCCAAAGGAGAGGCCTTCTTCTCATAGTATACAGATTTCCTCGAGCGACGTGCTTTTTCCTTGCCGACGCATTCCGTCGTCCGCGATTCTGCATGGATGTGTCGTGTATGTTTCTCTGCTTCCAGCCGATTTTTTTTTTTCTTTTGTCGTCCCGCAACTGTCCAAAGTCTTACGTTTCCGAGAACGGAATGAAAGATATAATTTCTGATTATTTAGTTTCTTGATTATTATTAACAATCAAAATTACTACTTCAAATTTTAAATTCAAAAGATAAAAGAAAATTAGAAATTTTTTAAGAAGGGAAATGGAGCGATCAATATAAAACTCAAAATTTCTGAATACTCTTTAAAACTTTTTAGAGTGATTCTCTCATTCTTAAAGATTGAAAGTTTTTTTCAAAAGTCGAGATCAATTTTTACTTTTTAAAGTGAGATTCCATTCCAAAAAATTTAGAGAATATATATTTACAAAATTAAAAAAAGGAAACAAATCGTCCGATATATGTGTATAATATATCGGACATTCCACGTCAAATCGGGCACCAAAAAAAAAATCAACATTTTTAATTTTTTTGAAAATTTTCACATACCTTCTACATATAAAAAAAAATGAGATTTGTGTTTAGGAAAAAAAATTTGTTTAATATTTTCACGAAATTATGCTTACCTTTAAGTTTCAAGAATTGACGAAAAACGTGGCTCGGGATATTCAAATGATTGTACCGCTGAAACGGTAAGTCGAACGAAAAAATGAAAGAAATCAATTTTAAAGATTATAAATTGTTTTATTTTTTGGTTATTTTTAAATACACATTTGTTTTTAATAAATATTTTTTTATTATTTATCATCTTTAAATGCATTTTTAGTTATCAACTCATCAACTTATTGTTTCAAGAAATAATTCATTATATTCGCTCTTCAATTCTGAAATAATCCTGAAAATTTCAAAATGAAACTCGAATAGATTGTATAGATAATAAATTCTTTAAGCTCAACCGTGCGGCGCGGCGGCGTTCCAACGCACGGGCTGGAGCGGCGAGCGCGACGATGGTAAGATGCTTTGTGCACCGCCAAGACAACCTTGTGTAAGATTATAATAGCTTTTATAAGAGAGTTTTTAAGTGCTCACATATGATGTTGAACTATTTCGCGAGACAATCGATTATGTTTAGTATAACATTAAAAAAATTATTTTCCCGAAACACGTGTCTCATTTTTTAATGTCTAAAATATGTCTGCAAAACTTTAAAAAGAATTTTAGATTTTTTTTAACAAAAAGTGCCCGATTTGACGTGAGCGAGACAGCTGCGTTCGAATACTAACTTGCTTACGCGCGAGCCGTTGATACATCAAGAAAGCAAAACGCTGATAAAATATGCTGTCCACTTAATTGGATCGAGCGTTTCGCGATAGTTTTGCAATACGTACGGAAAATCGCACGAGTGAAAATCACCACGTCGACAATCGCCCGAACAGTCTTGATAGATGGAAAACCGGTCGCGATTGCACGAGCCTGGAGACGAGCGCGCGATAATTGCCTCCTATCTTTTTTTTTTAAGTCGTCTCTCGTCTCCATTTTGTATTCCGAGAGATCATTGCTCTTGACCAGTATCTCGATAATGAGACATCTGCGAAGAGTATATCTAAATACACATATAGGCGCAACAAGAGAGAGAAGAGAGAGAGAGAGAGAGAGAGAGAGAGCGCTATTCCTGTTCATTTCTCATTTCCTGTTAACGTTCAATTCTACATCAAGATGTCCTAGAAACTGCAATATTCAATAGTTTTCGGTAGGAATTGATCTTTTGACAAGATAGACTTTATCCTAATCTGTGATTTCTCATGCTTTCTTAATTCTGAATTTACTGTATTTATAGGGATTAAAGAATATTGAGAACTTTAATCTTGAATTTCTATCATGAAGAAAGGAAAATAATAAAATCTCATTAATTAAAATTTAATGAGATATATTTTACATATTTATATGAATAGCGCGAGAACTTCATTTTTATATTAAAAAGTTTTAATAGATCTTCCATTTTTCGATGTTGAATAATTGCAAAACTATTGATATTTTAAACAAAATAAAGTTGTACTTTTTCAAAAATCTAAATAACTGCAATATTTTTTAATATTTTATATGTATTTCTTAATTTATTTTATCTATTTTATCTAAAATACCTCTTGCCATTATAATTTCACGATATCATAACGATTCCAAAAACAATTTAATAAATATACTTAATAATTAATTGCGCTGTAGGATACTTTTATTTGATATCGCTCAACTTTAACGAAAAATCAACCTTTTGAGGAAAAAAAAATATATATATATATAATTTTATTAAAAAAAGAGTGTTAATGTACACAACTTAAAATATAAGCCGACATTTCAAAAGTTAAAATTTTGTCACGAATCGGAACGAGTTATATTGAAGTAAACAAAAGGAGTTGTAACACGAATTCGCAGAGCAATGGTAGTTCGTGTGCCGGAGGAATTCATTCATTACAAGCGGAAAACTGGCTGTGCTTTCGCGCGCGCAGATGTGCTATTTTTAGAACGGTGGAATGGAAGAATGAGCGAGCGAGCGAGCACAGCGCGCGTGAGAATACTGGTTTCGCGCGCGGTCGAGAGTCCGACCCGCGTTTGCTTCATCATCATCATCGCCGTCACGCGCGTATATTTATATTGCATGGAAAAAAATGAGCGGGTGTGTGTGTAACGTAATATTGCACAAACAGGATCAATTAATATTTATGCGTACCAACGAGCGAGTGAGCGAGACCGCGCCATATCAAGAATAATAAAAATCAGACAGGGCAAACAAACGGTTACGAGGGAACCTGTTAGATAAATGCGTCATCGGTCTATTTCGTTCTGGTCTGGTATTAGACAGTGTTCCGCTCCGACGAGCATCCACGGCACGCACCAGGATACGCGTTTCTATTCCGAATCCTTGCCGTACTCGTCTATTTTTACACTCGTCCGATGTATTTATAGCCGATATCAACCTCGTGTCTTGCGCGATGTTTTCTTGGAACGTTATTATCTTTTTCTCGGAAAGTCACGATATGCAATTGCCTCGAGGTAAAGAGCAAAAATTATGCGCCAAGTTGCAATTCATTGGAAGAGGATAGATTGAAAATCGTGCAGATAGAAAATCAGCCATACATAAACAAAAATGAAATATGCCATTGTAATATAATGTCGTAACGGCTGATTCATCAATACACCTTTTCGCGATCAACAATTTTATTGTGGCGAAACTATAATGAATAGCCGGGTAGAACACGAACATATCGACATATTTGTCGAAGAATCAATGAAAGGTTAAACTGGATTCCCTCTCGTCATCATCACTTCCGCATTCACAATAATGAGATCAGTCCAGCTGTCACATTTCTCGCCAAGAATAATATTGAGTAAAATATACAATATATATAGTAAAATAGTAATACGTAGTAAAATATGCAATATATGTAGTAAAATATACGAATCAAATATTCTTGTAAAGTAACGTACACGTACAACGATTTGCGCGTAGCTTGATTTTGCGGGATAATCTTAATTAGTTGATTGCGTCTCATCTCGAGTGTTTCATAAAATCTTTAAAGCAACTCGAGACGCCTTTCGGAGTTACAGCATAAAGTGCGTGTGATTTTAACGAGACAGTTCGCTCGCAATTGCTTTAATTTGTCGTCGACTAAGCTCGTCCCAACGTAGCATTAAGTCCAATGCTCTAAATATAATTTTAAGCGCCGCTAATAACTGGATAACTTGTATTATTAATAGACGACAATGCACAGTTAAATATCAACGCGGTCACATCGAATAAAATTATGGCGCGCGTTTCGATTATAAAATACGTCTCTGCTAATAGAAAAACCGCCCAAACGAGAAAGTGTCAGAGTCCCAGGTATTATGAGTCGTATATAATAAATAACGTCTCGTTTCGATTTATTGAAATGACAATACGGCTTCTACTGTAGTAATAAACAAAAAATAATTATAATTAATGTTTCATTTGATCCTCCCCAAATCGATACATGAGAATTTCATGATTACAGTTAAATATTTCTATAATTGCTTTTTATTATGAATAAATCATCCGAACAGTAACAATATATGTAGCATAAATATACATTTTTTTTTTAATCTGTGACACATCATACGAAGCTGTTCAAACTGTCAAATATTACTTTAATTACTGTAATAACATTCTGATGATCTTTTCCACAATATTAATTCAGATGATATTTGCGTGTCTTAAAAAATGTTAAAAATTAGTTTTATTTTGCATAAAATAATTTTATCTACCTTTGAGATTAAATTTCTAAAATGCGTAAATGGTCGTTTTGATATACAATTGTACATAATTATTTAAGTAAGACGCTGTAAAATTATATTTATTTTGATTAGATATTTTTAACGAATATAAAATTTATGTTCTCTCTTAATAAATATGTTTTAACTCTAATAACCTTTTAACCTCCAATAATCTTGTTACCAAGGTTTTATTGCAAATTTCCTCACAAATTGAATTTTATAATTTAACGGATAATGGAATTTTATTAATTTTCAATAATCTAGTAAAATTTTGTAATAAATATTAATTATAAAAAACCTATGAGAATATAAATATTGAAAATGAACCTCCTGCCTAGTCATCGGATTATATGCATAATCAAAGTGTTAAAATATGCATGCAAATATGTATTATTAGGTGTTAAACTTATTTCCTGCCGTTTTTTGTCTCCAAAATTGATTCGTTTCGAAGGGAAATACCTTAATCAAAGTATTATTAATAAAATATTATTAATTAGTAATAAAGTAGAAAATGGAGGAAATTATTTTGTTTAAGGTATTCATTCATCTTCCCTTCGAAACAAATCAATTTTGGAGACGAAAAACAACAGGAATTAAGTTTAACACCTATTAAAAAAGACCAAAATATGCATAAAATATGCACTAACAAAAAAGAAACGACTTAATTTAAAATATAATTTTAAAGGAATTTTATTACTTTAATATCAAATTGAACTAATCCAAATCAAATTATTTCTTTGAATTAAACAAATTACAGCAAAATATTGGAAAAATCAACGAAACATAAGTCTTTATACTCATCGGCCGGTATTCATACCATAGTCAGTTCTTATATTCAAGACCCTCTTAAGTTCAGTCTTAAGAAGTCACGGACCAATCAGAGGGCTGCATTAGCGTCTTAAGTATATGCAAATATGCAAATGCATATAATCCGATGTCTACTCCTGCCCTTCGAAAGGAAAGTATCCAATAAAATTTTCTCTACAGTTGTTATTTAAAATTTTGAAAAATGTTTGGATATAGTCATCTCTCGGAATCGGAAATATAGAGAAACATGAAGAACACATTTTAGTTATCTGCTATTTTAATTTAAAACGAGACGATGTTTCGACGAAACGCAAACACATCATGTCAATTATACAGAATTTTTGATGTATTACATTTCATATTGCACATTCATCTATTGGAGTTGATATGCTTTTTGTGGATTAATTTATAATGTGACACACAGTTAAAGTGGATAATAAAAAAGTTCTAACAACACTGTTTAACGGTTGCGAAGAGACATGGTGCTACAGATTCTTAGGAAAGACCTGGCTGCGTCAGATCGGAGCAATGCCGACGCAGCGCGAGCCAGGTAAGCGTCCGTACGAGTGCATCACGCAGCAGACTACGCTATAAATAGACCGCGAAGGTCAGAAGAATCAGCAGTTTTCATGCAAATGCGCTGTCGATACAATATACTTCTTTCGCGCTGAGAATCATCCAATCGCGAACTGTCCTGATTATAAAAATTTATGATTCGTAATGCACATTCTTAAGCGAAATAATTGCTCACAAATTTCGCAGACTTTCGTCATTCACGTCGTTATCAAGATGTCACTCAATTACCGAGTAAACAGTAAAGGTTGAATACTTAGGCGGTACAACACCACGAGATATGACAGCGTTAGTGTATAATCGGGTGAAATAGATTCAGTTCATAAATAAATAGTCGTCGATTTATGCGAGACTGTGATCAATAAATTATTCCATCCCTGCACTAAACGCGGCGTTATACGTATGGACGTGCACATACCTGCATGCAAATCCCGTTATTTGTCGAAATGTTTTTACCGGTCCGCGTGGTATCTCTACATATATACGCATTACAAGAGGTGAGAGGCTGCCGCATGTATAGGCAAACATTTAGTTCACATTCTATCCACCTATCAGGCATGTAATAATACAGAATCGGAATTAGACATTTCGACGCTCGAGGCAAAAAAAAAATACGTTCTCTCAGTAATAAAAACATATTTCTTTAAGGTGTGTAAAATATAAAAAAAATAATATTAATTAGTACTTGATATTAATATTGATTTAATAGGAACACAATTGTATGTACAAGTATACGTTATAAACGTACGTGTACACTGAGAAATCCATTTAGTTGAATCAATTAAATTCTTATTTGGATATGGGCAAACAAATTCTTAGTTGATTTAACTAAATGGGTTCCTCAGTGTATGTTACAAACAAACAAAACATATATAGTTTTGTTTGTTTGTTTGTAACATATACTGAGTCACAAAATCAAAATGTTTGTGTGTACTATATAGTAATATTGTGTACATTTATACACGGAGAGAATTTTTTCTTAGTTTACCCTGAAAATATGATAGTTGTGGGACAACATTGTATTTCGAAGAATTTTATGTAAATCTCTCTTGTTCTTAAGAACTTTTCAAGAAATGATAAAGTTACTAATGGAAAAATTTTACGTAAGAAACGTAAAATAATTGCAAATCTTATTATAAGATTGCGTATAATGTAATATAACAGACTCAATTGTTTCTGGAAATACATTTTTATAATGCGCGCCGCGCGCGCTCACAACATTTATTTATACTTCCAATATGGCAATCATCTATTTCATTAGCATGGGCGTGTCAGGAAGTGAAACAAGCTAAGAGTATTAACTTGTATTATAAAGCAGCAATTACAATTGATTTCGTGACATAAAAATTACAGAATTATTTTTTAGGTATCGATTCAAAGTCAGACAAAGAATGACAAAAAATAAAAAACTATTTTTGTAAAAGAAATTCTCGTACCTATTACAATTAATTTCAAAAATGTTTATTGTGCTTCAATGTATATATATATATATATATATGGTATATAGAATATGTTATCAGATAAAAACTCTCCAAATGACTGAAAGAGTACATATAACCATTTAAACGAAAAATAATGACAAACGAATCAAACCTAAAACATAATAACATACGATATAATTGCTGAAAAATAATTACTAAATTTCGGGATAAAGTGCTACTCCACGTGGAAGTAATCAAATCATATTTATATTGGCCTGTGTTCAAAATGATTTATTCAGAATGCAATTAACGCTAATGTGGCGTACAATTTACGTTACGTATATATAGAGAATTTCAGAAACAAAAGCGCGTATTGTCAATATAAACATGTATTTTATAATTCAATACAGCTCGATCAATTAGTGAGATTCCAGCTTTGATACCGAGGTTTTGCACATATTTTCTTTTAAATCCAACACCGAATTTTCAGTCGGACTCTGTTAAATACCCTATACATCCTCTTCATTTAATTAACTTGCAGATGGTACAACGGGACGGTAGTGTATGATTAAGAAATTCCATTTTATTACTGGTCGAGAGGAATGTTAGCGTACCCTAAATAACGAGAGAATTAGTCTCGTCTTAATTTTTTTAATCATACATTACGAACTTTTACGCAAAAATACGCATAATAGAGATTGTCTACACTACCGTCCCGTATTATCTGCAAGTTAATTAAATGAAGAGGATGTATAGGATATTTAACAGAGTCCGATTGAAAATTCAGTGTTGAATTAAAAAGATAAGGCAGACAACGAGCAAATATGTATAACATGAGTTATATGTTATGCAAACAAAAAGGCAATTAAAAATGATGATCAAAGAACATTGAAGTAACTTAAGGCTCTTTTCACTACCTATCATAGATATTTAGATTGATGACGTCAGAAGTAAGAAAATTCAATGAAAATTCCTGCAAAATATATTAAAACAGAAATATTTTTCAATAAAATAATATTTGTAATCGATAGAACAGATTTGTGAAATATATTAAAAACTATCTTTTTGTCTTGGGGAGGAATTAAATCATAAGACAGTGTTTTTCATGAAACTGTCCGTGAAATGTCGTGCACTGTTCTACAAAATGCACAGCGATAGTACTAAATGTTTTGTGCTTCATCTCTTATGCGCGAAAACTATCCCAAAGCGTATGTTAAACAAGAAAGAAGTACAAAACATAATGATTTCGGAATTTTTCATTGTAATTCCTTTACTGATTTTATTGCATAAAAACAGTGCACGATATTTCACAGAAAGTTTCATGAAAAATACTGTTATTTTCGAGAGTTTTTTTGGAAGTTTTTTTGGAAGTCTCATGTGATCATGTTCATGTTGGCATTTTAACTTAGGCCCAGTTCCACAACTCACGGTTAATTCTTAACCGAAATTCAATTTGTTTCTCATCTCTTTCCAATTCGAGAATTGGAAAGAGACAATGAATAAGTTGAACCTCGGTTAAGAGTTAACCGTGAGTTGTGGAACTGGGCCTTAATAGACATGTCAAAGAGTCAGATGTTTAGACAATCAAACTGAAATAATAACTCTAGCATCTTAATTTATTTTTTAGATAAAGTTTATTTAAAATATATAGATATATTATTCCAACATCTGACTTTGATCGTAACAAGCTTTTCTCGATACTGGATTTATTCATATAAACGGTCTTGTTTCCAATCTTAATATTATTACAAATTATTTACAAAAATCATTTGCAAGAATCGTTCCAAAAGATAAAAAAAGACTTGAAAGAATCCTGCATATATTATACACATATATACGATTTGTTTCCTTTTTTAATTTTGTAAATATATATTCTCTAAATTCTTTGGAATAAAATCTCACTTTAAAGAGTAAGAATTGATCCCCAATTTTGAAAAAAACTTTCAATCTTCAAGAATGAGAGAGTCATTTTCTATTCTCTAATTTTAAAGAGTATTTAGAAACTTTGAGTTTTATATTGATCGCTCCACTTCCCTTCTTAAAAAATTTCTAATTTTCTTTTATCTTTTGAATTAAAAATGTAAAGTAACAATTTTGATTGTTAATAATAATCAAGAAACTAAATAATCAGAAATTATATCATTCATTCCGTTCTCGGAAATGTAAGACTTTGGACGATTGCGGAGCGACAAAAGAAAAAAAAATAATCGGCCGGAAGCAGAGAGACATACGCGACAAACATCCGCGCGGAACGTGTCGGCAAGGAAAAAGCACGTCGCTGGAGGAAATCTGTGCATACTATGAGAAGGCCTCTCCGTCGGAAAAATCAGTACAAATTTGTGGTGTGATTTCTGCATTAGGCGTCGGTGAAACTAGGTGAAAGTAAGCAAAAGAGCAGTTTACGCACTCGTTATACTTATGCGCTCTTTTGTCCCTCACGTGGGTACAGACTTTAGCGGAGACACAATCGCCCGTCACTGTGTTTGTTCGGTTTGTGCGTCGTCTCGTTCGTGTATATCCAAGGATATCGTCGCGGCGTTACACGACGCACGCGGCTCACTAACTGCCTGTATTTATCGCCGGCTATATTTAGCCCACCTATTACTTCGCCGAGCATGACAGACTGAACGGACGAACGAGTAAGCAAGCGAGGGCGAGCGGACGGAGTGAACGAGCCGAGCCAACTTAAAGGCCATTCTACATTGGTCGTATCGTAGACGCGCAAGTCACAAGCTTGCTGCTTCAGCCAATCCGATGTTTCAATTTTAAAGTCGTATGATACTTACGACGCTTCCAACGCTACGATACGACCAATGTAGAATGGCCTTAAGATTGCCGAGAGATCCGCGATACGGTGCAGCGACAGCACGACAGCATCAGCAGCAAGTCCATAACGGCTGCATTCTTATGGCGATATATCCCATTCTTCCATATATGTGCCATGAGATATCCCATATACTGTTACAATCGCTCGCGCCGATTTTCCATGGGAAATTGCTAGGTATTGCGCGATGATCAATATCACTTGTTGCTACAGAGCGCGGCATCAGACGGCAAAAGCTGTTTGGAAATGATAGCGTCGGAGACGAACACAAAATTTAGACATCACGATTATTCCGATGATAATTATTCAGAATAGGATCTTTTTCGAACTTTGATATTTTTTGTGGCAGTCTTGATAAAAATCTTTGCTGATTGACAATGATAATTAACCGGGGATGTCTCCGACCGAAAAATGTGTAATCTATTTTTAAGTTTCCTCTGCTTTCCTTCTTTTTCGCTCCTATTTTTTGCTTCACGTATACAACAGTATAAGACACTGACTGCTTTATTTGGATAATAGAATAATTACCATCTCAATAATCAATATCCTGGCTCTCTTGCGGCTGGCGCACGACCGCGGAACTTTTGGTCATATAAATATTCCATATGTCCTTTCCTACACTTCGCAGAACTCCCGCTGCGAGTTTGCAATGTTGGAATACGTTCTTAAGTAAATATTGAAAACAGCGATAATTTTTCAAATCTCAATGTTGGTTGTAAAAAAAATGTAGATTTAGCTTCAAAGTTGCAGCAGTAATTCGATCAAGAAAAATCGTAAAAAAATGTTTCTTGTCCGAATTGTGCGACTTTGCAGCTAAACCTGCATTTCTTACAATCAACGTTAACATACGAGTCAAATAAATTACTTAAATTCGATCTAATACGTGGCATTGAAAGAAACCGTTAAAGAAAATATATTTGACCTGTTATCGTCAGGAGAATTAAGTACCTAACGAATATCCTATCGGAAAACGCAAATAAACTCGCGCGCGCGCGACAGAACTTTTTAGAAAAATCTTCAGAAAAACAACATGGTCCCATAACAGAGTCGTTCCGACGCGACATATGGAATATTTATATCTCCAAAAGTTCCGCGGTCGCGCGCCAGCCGCAAGAGAGCCAGGATATTGATTATTGAGATGGTAATTATTCAAATAAAGCAGTCAGTGTCTTACACTGTTGTATACGTAAAGCCGAATAGGAGCGAAAAAGAAGGAAAGCAGAGGAAACTTAAAAATAGATTACACATTTTTCGGTCGGGGACATTCCCGGTTAATTATCATTGTCAATCAGCAAAGATTTTTATCAAGACTGCCACAAAAAATATCAAAGTTCGAAAAAGATCCTATTCTGAATAATTATCATCGGAATAATCGTGACGTCTAAATTTTGTGTTCGTCTCCGACGCTATCATTTCCAAACAGCTTTTGCCGTCTGAAGCAGCCAACATCGCGCGTGAACTATCGCTATTTGTCCGGCGTGAGCTATAAATAGAGACGCTGTTGATTTATGAAGAAATGAAGGCATCGGCCTCACAATGTGTGTGTGTGGCATGGTTACGACTTACGAGTTGCGTGCGTGCGTACTGCTGCCTCCTCCGTATAGTCCGTGCGTGCACATGTGAGATATGCGTGTTCCCCTCTTCCTACCACACTTGGACTCTTATTCAACACTGCATTAATGTCACCGGCGATTTTGATCAGAATATCAGAACCGATGTTCCGCCTGAATTCAGGTCTGTTAAAAAGTGGCAGAACAGAGCGGAGGGAAGCTCGAGTTTTTTTGGACAACCCTGATTTATATCATATTTGGCCCGAGCGGGCTTGCACCAACGTTGATAACGTTATATGCTCTCCTATTGGTAGAACGTGTAACATCAATCGATAATAGAACATTATCCATCTCAAATCGGAGCAAATCCGCAAGAGTCGAAAACATCATTAGATAATTATCTGTGTCCAGCATAATTGCAATGATACAATTCACTCTACTCTCCAATCGCAATGAGTGGCCAGACTTCATATTATAGGGACTCTATGTGCGGAGTAAGGATGTCAGTTAGCGGAATTAGGCGGTGCGAACATTGTAAATAATAATGGCTGACGATCAATAAATGTTTCGACCAAAGACATAGAAAATGGACTGCGCAATCCGTATCTAAGTAGTGTATCAAATGTGGTCGACAAAATGAGAGAGAGGGACCGTGGGAGACGGCCAATCTCCCTCTCATTCTCTCTCCCATTACACCATTGAATGAAAAGAGATAGAAATAGCCGTCTGCCACGGTCCCTCTCTCTCATCCCTATCGACCATTTTGACACACGGATCGTGCAGTCCATTCTCTATGTCTTTGGTTTCGACATGATATATATGTACAAGCGCCTTCGGTTATTACATCCAACATAGTATGCTTCTAAAGCGGCGTTTACAATGAAATTTTAAGTCGTAAAACTTTAATTTCTATTTATATATAAATGAATTTTATTTGTTATATTATTATTCTTCCGCATTAATCTACACTATATTTAAATTTCTGTATCTCTTTTGCGATCCATTTTTTACAAGAATAGTAACGTGACGAAAACCACGTATTTGTCAAACGATGCTACGTATTTTGTATAGTTGACGCTTAATAAAATGAATGACATAGAAAAAATAATAATTTATCGAACGTCATAAAACGGCTGTCGTATTGGAATAGTGAAGATATCAAAAACGCACAATACATGATATGATTGTAAAGCGCGCGGTAATGCATAAGTGCGGCTTCAATACGGATCTACAGGTAACGATAGCCAATTGCGAATCATGAGCGATACTTGGAGATAATACGCGCGCGCGGATAGTCTTGAAAAGTCCTCTACCATTTTACAATTTTTGCGATAGTTAACAAAATATTAACTGCTAAAAATTACTGAAAATTGATTTTCAATAATTTTTTACTATCAACTTTACAGAAAATTGCAAGAAACAAAAATTGTTTATTTTCTTCTCATAGAGCTCTAAGAATTTTGTTTAGAATTTTTCAGAATTTTTTGGTACCGCATTTTCTCATGTTGGTAAAAATAAGAAAACATATAGTACTAAAAAGTTGATAAAAAATTCTAAAAAAAATTCTTAGAGCTCTATGAGAAGAAAATAAACAATTTTTGTTTCTTGCAGTTTTTCTGTAAAGTTATGATAGTATTTGAGTAAAAAATTATCGAAGATCAATTTTCAACAATTTTTAGTAATTAATTAGTAATTAATATCTCGTTAACTATTACGAAAATAGGTAGAAGACTTTTCTTCTCAGTTTAATCTTTTCTGCCTCTGTGTGAAAGATTTATCGTTACTTTTGGAACACCCTGTATATATGTGTGTGTGTGAATCTAGTATGAATATATGTATAGTGTAAATGTGGAATGTATGTTCTTTGAATATATGCTACACTTTGATTAATTACCATTTTGAGAAGTTTTAATCAATGAAACCAATCATGCACAATGAGTGGCCAGACTTCATATTGGCTGCGTTCCGTTTCACGCATGATGCATCATTTATCCTTGTTTAACATTCGGTGTAAAACAAGGATAAATGCAGCATGCGCATCATGCGTGAAATGGAATGCAGCCTATAGGGACTCTATGTGCGGAGTAAGGATGTCAGTTAGCGGAATTAGGCAGAACATTGTAACAATGGCTGACGATCAATAAATGTTTCGATAAGTATGTACACTGCAGTGCATTAATTCGCTGGGTAGCGGTCCGACTTATCGACGTTTATTTTTTATTCAAATCCTATCAACTTTACAGAAAAACTACAAGAGACAAAAATCATTTTTTTTTTTCATAGAACTCTAAGAATTTTTTCAGAATTTTTTATCAACTTTTTAGTACTGCATTTTCTTATTTTCGGTAAATCGGGCCGCTACTATGACCCAGCGAATTAATGCACTGCACTGTACAAATGCTATCGGTTATTACATCCAACGTAGTATGCTTCTAAAGCGGCGTCTACAATGAAATTTTAAGTCGTAAAACTTAAGCTTTAAATCGTAAAAAATTGGTCAATCAGTCGATTGTTCTTCTCACATTCAACTGGGATTGGTCAATTTCTTACAATTTAACACTCCAAAAAAATATTCTGCCATTTAGCGGTTCCGTGTTAATGTCAGAGGATTTTCTATTTATATATGACTTTAAAAGGATACTCTACAAAGGAATTTTGTATAACCATAAAGTACTGGATTTAGGATTGCAATCCTCTCAATACTAAAAGAATGTCTTACATGTACTGACATGCACGCGTACTGTAAACTTCTTCTAACAAATAAGCATGCCGCTAGTATTTTATATATTCTCTTATTTCAAAAGGCTATTTGAGTTATTATAATAGAATTTTCTATAGAGGAATTTATTTTTGATCATAGCTCATATATTCTCATATAGCTCATATATTTTTATAAATGAATACGTGTTATAAATGCACGCACCTGATTATTGTAAGATTAATGTAAGATTTTTTGCTTAGAGGAAATACTAAGAGGAATTCCCCGCTTATCGGCAGAATATTTTTTTTTTATGAAAGCTTTAAAATTTTACGCTTTAAAATTTTATTGTAGACGTCGCTTAAGAGAGGAGCTACAGAACTACAGAGAAAAGTGTCGCGAATATGTTCACTTTTCCGTAGCGCTACATAATATAATTGTATGAATATAACGTATGAACAAGTCCCTTTTAATTGTGGCGTTCGAGCGTGACAAAGTCGCTCGTCTGTTAGGAGCCTTTAATGGCAAATTTCTGATTAGAAATATATAAATGTAGACAATCTCTTGATTGGAAAATAATAATATTATTGGATTATCCATTTAAAAAGTAACGATCGGATATTTTTTATCGGATATAATCAATTTATTTCCGTTGACGTTTGGTCGGATTTTTTGTCCAATGAAAATGATCGTAAAATCCGTTTGTTAATAGAATAAATTAACTTTTTTTTTAATTGCTTCGACCTTTACATTGAGTCGGATAATAGGAAACGATATAGAGATTGGTTGTACGAAGTTGATTGCCAGAATGCTTATAATTCAAATAGGATATGGCAGAAAAATCTCTTTTTTACTTTAGATTGCTGACATAATATTAATTTGTTGTCTAAAATGATTTGCACAAAAAACATATTTATAAGACTTTTAAGAAAATGAAATTGTTAAGTAAAGGACCCCGCACAAAATCATATGGATTTTAGCTTTCAGTGAAATTGCCTGAAACTTTACTATATGTTATATATAGACATCGGATATTTGCATATGCAAAATGCATATAATAGGCTGTTCGCAGCATTTTGCATATAATAATAATTTTTTTATTGAAAGTGTATATTTTTGTATAAAACGCCAAAACTTTTACAAATATGGTAATTTGAAATAGGCGCGTAAAACGCTCATTGTGGAAACGATGACCGGTGTTCATAGTCGATTCTTATTTCAAGACCATCTTAAGTAATGTCTTAAGACGCTAATGCAGCCCTCTGATTGG
The DNA here is from genome assembly GCF_001594075.2 of Trachymyrmex cornetzi. Lineage (NCBI taxonomy): Eukaryota > Metazoa > Arthropoda > Insecta > Hymenoptera > Formicidae > Trachymyrmex > Trachymyrmex cornetzi. Next base: position 331,679 of record NW_017299005.1, read on the forward strand.
TCCGTGACATCTTAAGACTGAACTTAAGATGGTCTTGAATATAAAAACTGGCTATGAATACCGGCCGATGAGTATGAAGACTTATGTTTGTTGATTTTTCCAATATTTTGCTGTAATTTGATTTGGGTTAGTTCAATTTGACATTAAAGTATAATAATAAAATATATATCTTAAATTAGGTCGTTTCTTTTTTGATAGTGCATATTTTATGCATATTTTGCTCTTTTTTAATACATATTTACATGCATATTTTAACACTTTGATTATATATAATCCGATGTCTAGTTATATAGTTCTTGACTCTGATCAAAAGTGCCCACAGGCACAAAGCTTGAAAATGATCTTTTTTTTTGTTGTAGCCGTTTAAAGTTTTATTTTATTAATGCCTTAAAATCAAATTTCTGTAATAAATGAAGAGATTTTAGATATCAATATGCCATCCGCTCTCCCACCCTCATTCTCACTCCCCCAATCTCCTCACTTTATCTCCATCACCCACTTCCACCCCCATACATATACACACGCGTGCGCAATTTTATATAAAAAAGTTGTATAAAAATCGAAGTAATCTTTTATAATCATTGTATTTAGATTCCGTTAGATTTTTACTTCTCTTACGCGTATCGTTCGAAATGCGTGAATTCCCTTACTTCTCACGTGCGAAGTACGTGCTTGATTATCACGACCCGAATGTTTGTTTCCGCGTGTGAAGGACCATATGCAAAAATATCGTGTGCTTGCTGAAGTGTGATAACAAAAGATAGAAAATTCTTTTTCCTCTTCTTTTTATTTGTTTTGTACATCTCAAACGTGTGTAAGGGGACTCACGAAAATCAACCCTAAAGGAATGAAACGCCTATCACGTCCACGTCGTTCATTCTGGATAATTCTGAGAACGGGCGAAAAACTAAAATCATAAACGTACCATTGATACACACACACATACATGCCACACACAAAAGCGTGATAAGAAAGATTTAAGCTACTACGTTTCGTTTTTTCAATTTTCGCCTCCTATAAGTGTCATTTATTCTTCTGTAACTGTATCCTTACATTCGACTTGTGCTCAGATTTTTATTCTCGTTAGGTATTCACTTCTTATTGAACTAATAACGTCGCTGTTACTGAAAAAATAAGTAACATATTCAATTTAAATGGTAACTGTGATCCACTTTAATGCAGTGGATTGGAAATCTATCTAGAGGGGACGAGAGGAAGAAAAAGAAGAAGTAACATATGGCCACAATTTTTACAACAATCGAACAACTCTTTCATACACTCTTAAGTTATCGTATCGCCAAAAATCGGCAGCACACGTTGAAATATAAATCTCACGTAAATAGTACAAGGGACGTTAAACATAAAATACCCTGAAGGAAATGTGTGTGAGAACCTATTCACTGATGCTTGATCCGTTTGATCTTATCGAAAATTATACTCTGTCTCCTTCATTTTTTTCCGAAAATATTGAATATACACTGTGACGTGATCTTTTTTGTTCGTTCCTGTCGCGAATCTTCTGATTCTCCCGGCTCAGAGGGCGAGCGTGCGCTAACCGTTCATTTAATTAATTTATTTTTCTTTTTCTTTTTCTTTTTCTTTTTCTTTTTCTTTTTCTTTTTCTTGATAACTTAATTTCTTTTTGTTAGTCTCGTATTTAAATCTAACTTCATTGACGAATCGTGCTCGGCGGCTGGAGCATTATTTTTATAATCTGTTCGTCTCACGCATCATAAGAAAAAGGAGGTAGACGCGGAGAAGAACGAAGAAGGTAGGATAGACTGGGAACCGCCTTATCTGGAAGCCCGGCCACGCAAGTCGTATAACTCTATATATTTTATTAAACGTTACTGTTTCAAGCTTTGATATCGCTCCCAATTTACAGGCAAGAACTATGAAAGGAAAAGACTACAAATACACCAGAGAGAGAAAGATGAGATCCGTTGGAGAGAAGGACACTCCTACACGAACAGCCGGTGGCTGAATTTTCCCCGGATTTTCCAAGCCAATCCGCGCAACGGATTGCAGGCAACGTCAGAATCCGTACTTGCGCTCTAAGGCGCGCAGGTGCGCAGTCTAAGGATTACGATCCGCGAGGCGCATGTAATTAACGGGGACCAATCGGAACGCGATATACCCCCATTAAAAATGTGCCAAATGTCCTGTGTGAATCCGCAGAAAATCCCGGCCGACACTCGTATTTTGGCTGAGAGTTCTGAAGTATTATTCGCTCAACGTGCGGGGCCCGAGTAAAAGCTCTATTAAATCAATTGTGCATTCGGAGAACGAGAGAGGTTCAGGAAAATTTTATTTTGTTGTATTATATTGTGTCTTCTATTTGTGTCTTCTGTTTTTCCTGTGTGTTTCTTGTGTGTTTCTCGTGTGTTAATTTCCTTTTTTTCAAAAGGGTATATCTTGTGCACGTCGTGATTTTAGATAATTAGCAGTATTAAAATTATCGCGAGTGAAGCCTGAGATTTCGGTGAGACACTACTGTGTAATATTCACTTTCAAAAATTTTCGTGTACTTGAGAAAGGTTATGCGTGTCGCCTCAAGTGTTGTCGTTTCGCGCTGATTATACATTTCTTTCTTCGCCTTTGTTGTTGTCGTTTCGCGCAACCACGTTCGTGTGCACGAGGTTACGGCAGTGGCGTTTTTAAGGCTGCTAAAGATTCGGTGTCAAGCTAAAGTTAAGAGGGGATCCGAGCATTATCATTAATTCAAGGCAATTCTTACATACGGCATAGATCTGTAATATTGCAGCAAAAAATTCATAAATAGGGTAAACTATGGCGAATGGCCATACGGAAAAGATGGTCATAGGCCATAATTTCTCTAATAATTGATAAATAGTGCATTTTTATAGTCATTTTCTTAAAGATAATCAATATTTACAGTAGTTCATATGAGTACACTGTTCAAAATAACAATATTATAAATACTATCTAATATTTTTTCTTTCGACTATC
>NW_017299005.1:334932-353960 GCF_001594075.2 Trachymyrmex cornetzi
CTGTATTATCACGCACTGAAGCCTGCAGGCAGGAGCTCGCGAATCCTGAAGCTTTTACGAGAATCCGCGAATTTTGGGGCTCGTCGGTGCATCAGTTTAAAACGCCCCTGGGTTTACGGGCACGAATTTCGTATGTTGGGGTCCCTGTGTCTCGATACAACTGAATTCGGCTATATATTGCATGTTATTGTTTCGTGACATTTAAATATTTTGAATGTAGAACTGAGCGGTTATCGATTCGATTGAATACAGGTCGATTTAAATAGAACAGCTCACGTAGAGATCACGTAGGGAGAAGTTTACAGCAAGCACACCCATTCTGGTTTTTACTTTTGATCTCGCTGCAGCTGCCTTGATTCTAGCGGTCGCGGGAAGGTGGTGATTCCACTCTTTTGAATCGTATCGTTAAACTTTGCAAAGTATTATAATGTCGAAGGGACGGTTGCGATTTTCGTGGATCTACCGACTGTCATCGTAGCGCTTAAAGAACCCCCTTGCGCAGAGGGGATTAGATGCCGAGAGATGTACGCCTGCATTGCATGATCGGTTGCTCCGATATAAATTAGATGTACACCTGGAGATTGTGTGCTCTTGGATGGTTGCTTTTCGAGCGCAGAGGATCTCGCGGCGCAGTGGAGCGTTTGCCTCCTTTGAGCCCGATTCAGATGCATCCGGAGATAGTCCGATTCCTTATGTCGCGAAGGAAAGGGAGATATGCCTCACGCCCTTCGTGACGAGATGCGAGAGGGTCGCGCCCCTTCACCCTCGCGTTTACCCTGTGAGAAGAGTAACTTAACAGCGTTCACGCGGAATTCTGTGCGCGAAATACAGTGAGTATAAAAAATTCGTACAAGGAAATTTTTTATTAAAAAGTCTTCTTTGTAGAAAATAAATATTAATTAGCAATTTATACAATGAATACATTCTGTTCTAATATAAACAAACGAGCTTTGCATGTATTTAAATTAAAAATAGATTCCTCAATATTAAAAATTAATAACTAAGGGGGTAGTCCAGTAGTTTTTTTTTGAAAAAATCGATTTTCCAAAAACATTATTTTCAGGTAGTATATACATCTAGAAATGTGGTAGAGGTGATTAGAAATTTTATTGACGTCGAAAACCGGTAAAAATTCGAGCGAACAATAGAAAGTTCGCGCGCCGCGCGCCGCCCCGTAAACCTGCCGCGTCGTCGGCCCTATTTCCCGGCTTTACCTGTCTAGACCGGCACGTATTATTCTCTTGAATTTCGGTTACGGTTAGAGAGCATTTTAGTGTCTGCAGTCGTGAAAAACGGACGTATTTGAATGTGTTCAAAAATTATAATCGTGCTTGTGCTTCTAAAATAATCAAAAACTGTATAAAATAAAATGGACAGAAAGCATTCTAGAAGTGCATCGAATGCTTACCGTACAAAAAAGCGGAAGTTTTCGGGAAACCGATATACATCAGAAAATGATACAAGTTCAACCAGCACGTTAGCAACAAAAATTGCAGAAAAACCGGAATTTGAAGTGAATGTGAATCAATCTCTGTGCTACTGCATTGTCAATTTTACTTTATTTTTGACGCTGCAAAACATTTTAATCTGTAAAACTTGCAAAAAAGGTATCGAGTTTTCTAAACGTGCAGAAAAAGGATTGGGCTTTACATTATGTGTGCAGTGTAATTGTGATAGTGAAGTTCGTATTCCTTCCAGTCCAAAAATTGATCAAGCATATGAAATCAACAGAAGGATGATTTTTGCAATGCGTTTACTCGGCGTTGGTCTGCAAGGCGTAAATACTTTTCTTGCATTCATGGATATTAGCAAAGGATTTAGTAAAAGTACTTACTATTACTTAGTGGATCACATTCACATAGCAGTAAAAGCAGTTACTCAAGTGGTTTTTAATATGGCAGTCAAAGAAGAACAAGAACAAAATGAAAATGCTGGAAACGTAAAAAATCATTTGTCAGTATCTGGAGATGGTTCTTGGGCCAAGAGAGGATTTTCTTCCCTGATAGGCATAACTTCTTTGATTGGCAAGTATTCCAAAAAAATAATAGATGTTTCGATTAAATCGAGTGTTTGCAAAGCGTGTGAAAAATGGTGTGGCCAAGAAAATTCTACCGAATACGATGCGTGGTACGAAGATCACAAAGAAAATTGTAATGCTAATCATGAAGGTAGTGCTGGAGCAATGGAAGTAAACTCTATAATTGAAATGTTCCAAAGATCGGTTGACTTATATAATGTGTGGTATGAATATTATATTGGTGATGGTGACACAAAAACATTTAAAACATTATTAGACGTTTCTCCCTACGGTAATGACGTAATCGTGAAAAAAAAAGAATGTGTTTTACACGTTAAAAAAAGAATGTATAAACGCGCAAAGGAAGCAAAAAAACAAATAACTCAATTTAAAAAAGTAAAATCAACTTTGGAACAGGCTGATAAAAAAAATACTAACACAAAGAGCAAAAATAAAAGAACTTCGGCTAACACGGTAAAAACAGTTCAACTTACAAACAAAGTTATGCAAGAGTTGTCTACATATTACGGATTGACTGTTCTTCGAAATTCTGAATCCGTTGAAGAAATGAAGAAAGGTATATGGGCGACATATTATCATAAATGCTCTACAAATGAAAATCCTCAACATATGTACTGCCCACCTGGGACTTCATCGTGGTGCCAATATCGGAAAGCGGAAGCGGATAACAATTTAAAGGATTTTCAACACCCACCAGCCTTAGACGACACAGTTCAAGCTCTTTTAAAGCCAATATATGAGAACCTAACTTCAAATGATTTACTTGAAAGGTGCGTTGGAGCAAACACACAAAACAATAATGAAAGCTACAACGCATGTGTTTGGCATTTAGCACCGAAACATATATTTTCGGGTAAACAAATAATTGAAATTGCTGCTTATTGTGCTGCGTGTAAATTTAATGATGGATTCAAACCATTAATAAAAATTATGGAAACCATGGGCGTTACAATTGGCAAAATCTCAACGGAGTTCGCCGAGAAGTGTGATGAGGCACGAATTGAAAAGGCCAATCTTTGCAGCACTTCAGATTCCAAAGAAAGCCGATCAGCCCTCAGAAACGCCAGATTCGAGGAAAACGAGGCTTATGAACAGGCCGAAGGTGTCATGTATGGACCTGGCATCGCTGATTAAAGGTAAGATGCTTTTTTTATGAAAATATCACACATGAAAACTTAAACGCGTTTTTCTCGAAACAGTACTTTTTGAACTTGTTTTCAACTTTAAAAAAAAACTATTCAACCAATCGAGCTGCAATTTTAAGAGTATACTCTACAAATGTGTAGTTATGGTCTGAACTAGAATCATAATTTTTTATTAATATTAAACCACTTTTTTAAACAATTAAAGTTGAAAAAAACAGTTAAAAAATTAAAAAGTCCGCCATTTTGTTTTTTATCATCGGGGATACTTTATTCTAGTTCACACGATAGCCATAGACATATATTTTAAGAAAAACTTTGGTTTTTTGATTTCAGACGATCCAGAGAAGAATAAAATTGATGACCGTTTTAAAAAGTGACATCGCCCGTCCGGCTACAACTTACACATTTCGTCATATATATATATAAAAAAAAATGTTTTTTACAACTAAAATGTACCTTACTTATAGTATAAAAAGATTGGTACGAAATAATAAATTTAACTATGAAAAAAAAAATCATTTCAAAACCATACGAAACCACTGGACTACCCCCTAACAAAAGAGCGATTAGGAATTGGCGCTGTAACTTGTGCGCACGAATGATCTTGAGCGAAATTACTGACATACATTTCATATTCAGTACAAAGTGAGACACTGTAACAGATACATCGATAATTATATCGTCTCGTTGTAAACAATTTTAATTATGTACAAATAACTATTGTTTGCGAAGTTTTATTGTATTAATGACGGGAGTTAGTTGTTGATCGTTGCTCCTGAGGTGATTCACCGGGTGGCACCCAGTTGGACACGGCTCAATTGGACACGAGCCACTCACAGCGCTTGAGACTACAAAGCTCCTAAGCACCGGTCGCTGTGATTGGTGGTGTCCAATCGAGCCATGGTCAATCGGGATCACCCCTGATTCACCACACTAGATTCCAGTAAGTTACAAGATAATTCGATTCTAATTTTAATCACTAATTTTAAAGTCAAATATATACATATCTAGCCTTCAAACTGGTATGGAGTCTTGGTGTGGGAGGATAGCCACAGGATGTATTTACGTTAGAGTGGATTTCAATTACATGTTCGCTGAAGACGGCTAGAATTTAGCCGAAACGTTCGAAAAATAAAGAAATGGAATATTGTTAAGAGGATACTTTGACATCAATTCTTGCGCACAAGTTACAGCGCCGATTTCTAATCGCCCTTTTGTTAAGTTATTTATTTTTGCATGTATTCCTGATTTTAGAAGCTAAATTTCTCGATTGTATAAATACTTTTTAAGCATCCAAACAATATAATTTTTAATTTTCGCTTATTTTTTAGATGATATATTTTCTATAATTAATACACATCTTTTTGGTATATATAATTTTAAGAAACATACAGTCTATTTTATTCTTTATAAATAAATTATTAATTTCTCAGCAAGAAATGATCGTCAATTAAACATCGAATCGACGTCAAATTGATGTTGAAATCATCGTATCGATATCAATTAGACATCAATTCGATGACTCATTTCTCGCTGGATAATATTTACTTTTTAAAAATAAAGTTTTTTTAAAAAATATTTTCTCAATACGAATACTTTTTGTACTCATTGTATATGACGCGCTTCATAAATGGACCGTGACATTTTTAGGCACTTATAGCGATGCGGAAGCATTCTTAAGGAGCTGCGCACAATGAAAGAAATAGGGAACAGAGAATAAGATTTTCAATCTATCAGAAACTGTATATCCCCCAATATATGATTTCTGATAGGGTCAAATTCTTATTCTCTGTTCCCTGTTCCCTATTCCTTACATTGTGCGCAGCCTCTAACGCGGAGAGATAAACGAGAATCGTGCTTTATTCCCTGTTTGGATGAGAATCTTTTCCAATGTTTGCTATTTTTCTTATCCGGTACCGATTTGTATTGGTTCCGTAATCGGTGTGCGGGTTGGCGGACGTGGATCGAATTCGTGGCTGCGTTGCGTGCGCGTTTCGGTGATTCTGATTTTTACCCCCATTAACCTGGACCCCCCACCATCAAAAATCAAATTCGCGATAGGTCAAAAATTTAGTGCTCTTTTATTGCTAATTAGTTGCTCTAGAGCGAATTTTGTTGCTCCAGGATAGTGCAAAGAAATATCAAAAAAATCACATTGTTAAACAAATTCCGATAAATAATCAAAACTGCATTGTCACGCGTCGCAACATTATGACCAGACATCGGATCATATGCATAATCAAAGTGTTAAAATATGCATGCAAATATGTATTATCGCATCGGGCGCCGATGCTTATAAACTAATTATTTTTCATGTGTTATAGTTAGCAACAAAATCGGAAATGGGTACATTTCGACAGTATACGTTACAAGAGACGTTTTAGTACCAAAAACTTGCGCGCAACGAATTCTTTAAACATTCTTTGAGTGAATATAGTGCTCGGCGCGGGCGCCGATGCTGATAAACTAATTATTTTGCATGTGTTATAGTTAGCAACAAAATCGGGAATGGGTACATTTCGATAGTATACGTTACGAGGAACATTTTGGTACCAAAAACATGCGAGCAACAAATTCTTTACATGTAAATTTTAGTCATAACGTTGCGATTGCGACGCGTGACAATGCAGTTTTGATTATTTATCGGAATTTGTTTAACAATGTGATTTTTTCGATATTTCTTTGCATTATCCTGGAGCAACAAGAAAGCAACAAAATCTGGTGTACTTGTTTTTTTGATATCACAGCTCTACATACATTTTTTCATTATGGGGGCTCCAGCTTGCCATTAACCTGGACTCCCAATTTTTTTGCTGCTAAACGATTGGAGCAAAAAAATTCGCTCTAGAGCAACTAATTAACAACATAAGAGCACTAAAATTTTGATCTATCGCGAATTTGATTTTCGATGGTGGGGGGTCCAGATTAATGGGGGTCTGATTTTTAGTTCGCACTTCCCGATGAGATTTTGTAGCGTACACAAGAGGAACACGAATCGATCGTCAATTATTTGACATGCATATGCAGGCTTTGTCCGACCGATTGAGTCCTCCTTGGAGTTTAACTGCACAGTTGAATTACATACACCGAAATATGCTGCCGCGATTACAAATAATCGTGCGACGCACAGTGGGGCGAAACGCCCGAAAACCGGACATCGGGGCAAAAAAATAAATTTCTAAAAATTTCTTATTTCGGTACATTTTCTTATTTTTCATACCCCAATGGATATAAAAATATGTTTTGATCATTAATTTTGATTAAAATTCTTACTGAAAATATTTAACGAAGTTCGTATTTGGAGTAACTAGTAAGGTTCTATCGATTCAATACATATTGCTTCAGAGAGCTCCTTTATAAAAACTAGATCAAAATGATATTTAAAACTTTTATAACCTCCAAAATAAGCTTCAAATTCAATGTAGAAATTATTGTTATATCGAAAAATGATTTGGATATGCATAATAAATATATTGCAAAAAATGAAATTCATGTAATCAAAATTCAAAACTTCAAAGTATCAAAAAGTTTACAGTCCAAAACGGTCCAACATCTGCGTTACATCAATCGATTGGGGAAAGTGTCTAGTTTACAAAAACCTATAATTGTTCCCACCCCTGGGCACCCCTAATATGAAAAAATTATGTTCGAAGTTATAATGGCGCGATAAAGCACACTGCGTTGCGCGCAGTGATCCTATTGTTTCATCATCACGAAAAATTATTGACAATAAAATAAAAGAACTCTCTGAGGAAGTTCAAAATCTTTTAGAGTTCAATAATGATGAAAGAATAAATTAATAAAAATAATTTTCATTGTGACATATATTCCAAAAATGTGAGAGGCAAGGAGACTCACAATAAACAAGCACCCCAAAGAAATCAGATATATCTATTTGCTACATTCTAGTCGTTGATCTCAGATGACGCTAAGAACAAAAATTAAATCCAAACTACATAAAAACGCTAATAGCGTAATACGACATGACAATTTTAAATAGGTATATAATATTAAAATGAAAAATTTATTTATATATATGTGCATTTATTTATTTCAAAATAAAATAAATATACTTTTTTAGAAATTTATATTTTCGGTATATATTACAAATATATCTAATCATATAAAAATATACAGAATATACTTATCAAATATGCATAACTTGTAAAATATCCATATTATATGGAAAAGATGCTTTTGAATTCGATACACTTCTTTGGAACACCTTGTATATGGTAAAAATAATGTAAAAATATACACTCATTTGTATTTCATGCATTTACTTTATTTATTTTTACTAAATTTCGAATTCTTCTATTGAAAATAAGATTATACAAGACAATGTCCGATTTTCGGGCGTTTCGCCCCATTGTGCGACGTGACGAGTTTTACGATTTCGCTTTCTTAGAGCGGATGATAACGCGCCTCGAGCCACGACGCTGCGACTCGATACCATGCCCCGCTAACTCCCGAGAAATCTTTATTTCCTGACTTAGCGTATCGTTCGCCGAAAAAGAGTCCGCGTGACCCGGCTGTCACCGAGTTTGTTAATAAGACTTTGCAGGCATTTGCCCAAGAACGGAATTACCCACACGACAGTGCCATCCGCAGGCGAATGTGGTGAAGAGGGTTAATGGAGTGCTTAAGACCATGATTATATCCTTTTTGGATTGCGATTGTCGCAAATGGAACGTATACATTTAAACGACTTCCATTTTGCTTATAATACGGCATATCATTCCTCTATTGGTTATTTTTTTTTAATCTGGATCGCGAACTGGATCCCGTCAATTCTTTGCGTCGACGTTGCGATCCGTTCGCCGAAATTAAGCCGAGAGTAATCAGAGCGTATAAAGTCTTTGCAATCGTTGCATAGTTGGGTTACAGAGAGTTTAGAGCAGGCGTATCAAAAACAGGCTATCTATTATAACCTTCAAAGGAGAGATCGCGTTTATAAGATTGGAGATCTAGTATTGAGGCAACAATATACCTTATCGTCGGCACAGAGCATTGCCGCGAAACTGTCGCCGAAATTTCAGGGTCCTTTTCGAGTCAATCAGGTTCTGTCGCGGGTAGTGTATGAACTCGCTAACTTAAACACCCCTTTAGGAAAGATTTATATTAAAAATTTGAAGCCCTATCGTGCTTAAGGGTGAACCTACTCTCACTCCTAGTTTCTTTGACCAGTTGCTCGTTGGAACCATAAACCGGCAGGATGGTGGAAGCGCTGCTCCAACTGTTTGTACAGTACCAGAATCTTATCGAGTGGGTCCACGAAGAGTACCCTACGTTCTGGCAAGAATTAGATGACGTGGATATAGCCATGAGATACCGCAGAAATACTATGCGCGGAACGATTGTAAGAAATTGGTTCGCCTTAAGAAATGCCACAACTCAGACTACGCTGCTGAAGTGTCAGAAACGTGATGCGTGGACCCAAACTGAAGCCTCCGGTTGGCAAGAGAAGCTCGATCGCGCCAAAATGCCCAAGATTATGAGGGCCCGGATCCGAGGCCACGGCCGCGCAAACTTGCCCCAATTTCCGCTGAAACGGAATCAAGCATGCTCCGTAAATTTTAAACAACTGCCAAGCCCATCACCGGGGCGGCTCCGTGACTTACCGGAGGGTCGTAACAAGCGGATTTGGTCGGAGCATCCCGAATCTGGCAAGGATGACAACCAGAAACGGCCAAAGCACGGTCCATCCGACGGACCCTTTACATCGGCCGGACCTCATATTCCGGGCGGACCATCCCTGGTACGACGGGATATACCAGAAGCAGCAGCGCGCGACCATCAGTGAACGGGTGCTAGAACTGCGGTAGCCGCCAGCATCGCTACTCAGCATGCACTCAATCCCGAGGCGCGGAATTTTGTTTTAAATACGGACAAAAGGGGGTTACACTGAGGGGGTTACACCTGCTTCCAGTGCCGTGAACAGTGGAGGGAGCCGGGCCCGTACCACTCCGTGAAGAGACATAATCTTAGCCGACAAGGATAGAGGTTACCGGAGTTGGGAGGCAGTGTTGCAAGATTCGTAGGACAAACGAATCTTGCATCACCCATGCGCGCTAGCGCTAACAATAAACTAGTCACTATAATATATGTTTAATTAAAAGTTCATGTTGTAAAAGTTCATGTTGTAAAAGTTCATGTTGTAAAAGTTCATGTTATAAAAATTCATGTTGTAAAAGTGATTTTGTAAAAGTAATTTTATAAGAATATTAGCGTAGATTGAAAAATATTATATACGATGGTAAGACTTACGTACGAAATTTTGTGTAATTACAGTGACATTGTCAGCAATTTCCGACAGTATTTATCTATATATATTGGAGGAAAAGGAGAAGGAAATCACTAGGTGGGGATGGAATATTGGTGAGGGGAAACTATTTTTTAATTATAACTATAAAAATATCGGGAAATTGCAAAGTATCACTTTGTATGTCTTTAAGGGGGTATTCTCCTTTGTAAGGCTAAAAATTACATGATTATTCAGGAATTATTTTAAAAGAAATGAATTAATATATTAATATGAAACTTTTTTAAACTTTATTTGTACGAAATAGATATTTAAAAATTATTTTTTCGTGTCTCTCCATATGTATCATACAAAAAAAAATACGTGGTGATGCGCAAGACATTTGAAAAAATTTCTTTTTGACGCATTGACATCATTCTGTTAGTTCTAGTAGCCTAAAACAAAAAAACCAAAGAAATTATTAAATTGTAAATGTTACACTATTACTGGAACTAGAATATAAGAAAAAAATTGAAAATTGTTGAAACGGTAATGTTTTGAAAAATGATATTGATTTTCACCTATAAATTTGTTTTGTTTTTTTTTTTATATAATAAAATGGAGTAATCCATTAATTAAATAAACTAAATTCCATAGTTTCAGTAATAAAAGACCACATATACCAAATGGATACGCAAAAATTCAAGTCGATCGTACGCTTAGTTCCCGAGATATTATGTCAACGCGGTTGAAAATGCTGTTTTGAGAAAAATGCATTTAAAGTTTCAACTACGTTTTACAAATAAATTCATTGTAAATAATAACCTACTGCTATCTCAGCCTAATCATATGTTAGCTTTGGTAATATACTTTTAAGACTATCAACTTTCCAAAAATGCAATAAAAAAAAATCGTTTTTTTTTTACCCGACAAAGGAGAATACCCCCTTAACGAATCTTTTCGATTATTTTTCGATCGAAAAATATCATAGATTAAACGATTCTGTATTATATACAATTTTAGCGTTACACACACACACACACGCGCGCGCGCTCCGCGGGCGGATTCATAATAATCGCGCACCTCGACTGTATACCGCGGACTAATTGCATAACCGAACTTCCAGTCGTTCGCATTTCTCGAACCTTCTCCATATGCAAAATATTGTTCCTTACTGTTGATTGTTATGTTGCTTATAAGTATACATCTTTATCGTTTTAAAAGATTCCGTTAGGTATCCGTTACATCCAAAATTAAAATACCGGATTAGCCGAATTGTCGATGAATATACTACATAATAACAGATGCACTTACTTTGTTTACCTTTAAATCTCCGAGCTATGTGAAGAAACAGCATAAGAAATTGGCAGATTTTAAAGTCCTATCGTCGTTTTGTGACAGAGGTTTCAGTTTGCGAATACGTATGTTGGTATATGTGTAAGTATTCGATATGTGTATACGTTCCGTCATCTTGTCGCGAAATTGGCGAACGGAGATATCATCACACAATAAACAATAAGCTCTCTCCTTATATACACTTAATAGGAATTAATATTAAATTTAAGTTTCTATAAAATAAGTAACGGAGAGAGTATTTCATTGTATATGTATATAAAACCATACAATCCGTGAAATTTATAGAAAAATGATCGAAAAAATTCAACTTTATCAGATAATTTGTCCAATTACATCCCAATCAGCTTTTATAATACAGGATGTCCCAAAACGATCAGATAGTTTTTTTTTCTTAATTGCTGCCTTCCACTAACGTGTGAAAAATCATAGGTCATTTATGTAAGCACCATATTTTTCCTAATAAATTAGTTGTGAAAAATCGTAGCTGCACTACAAATGGGGTATAAATGAATTGGCCTATTACTCCTGTCGACCCTTAGACCCTATAAGACACAATGTTATACTGTCATCTGTGTATGTGTTTGAAAACACTCTTATACATTTATGCATAACATATATTATATATGTTATGCATAAATGTAAATAAATATATAATGTATATAAATATGAATATATATTCATATTTATATATATATGCGGTATTTCCTCCATTTTATCTTTTTTTTTTTTTATTACTTTTATCACGCCAATTATCTCTTTTTTTTTACTCTAATATAAGGAATTGTAAGGATTTTTTGTAACGTAGGAAAAAATGGTATTTTTGTTTTAGCCACACTGTATATATAGGAATTTAAAACGAAGTGAGGAGATTTACAGAATTCTTAATTTAACATTTTTTATTTCTTCAATTTTTTTTAAATCGTCTATTGAGAGAGAGGGGGGGGGAGAGAGAGAGAGAGATGGATGGATATTTCCATCCTTTTATTACTTTAATTCGAGAAATCATCTATTTTTTTATTATATAAACGATCACTTGGGATGATTTTACACCTCAATTAAAAGTCACTATTATTAATTATGTAATGTACATGCAATGTGTATACTCAATATTTTCAAAAAAAAAACTAAAGAGAAATAAAAAACATGAATTTTCGATTAATAAAGAAAACTACATTGATCGAGCTTTATTTTCATGCTTCAGAGATGTAAAAATTATCCTAAACGACTATTCTCAAGTTAAGCATAAAAAATGGTTTTACATCCTCTGTATAATAGCGTGATATGATACTTAGGTAACATTTTTTTTCATCAATGTAGTTTTCTTTATTAATCGAAAATTTACATGTTTCGAGGTCACCGATGGAACATCTTTAGCTAAAGATATTCCATCGGTGACCACGAAACACTCCATGTCCGTCGATCGTGTGACCTTTGCCACAGGAAACTGATGATTCCGCAAAAGCAAAATCATCGTCATTGCTACCGTCTTGTGAGTTAGTTAATTATAATTTAACATTTTACTTCAAAATTATTATGACCATCAAGATGGATACAACCAACATTTTAAACTACTCTACACTGATACATTGTCGAAGGTTAAGCGATACGCAACTTAATTAACGAAAATGTATTAATCTGAAATAAACTTTGCAAAGACTTACAAAACACTTTTAGCGATAATATAACTGAAATAAGTTTCGCATTACATGCGTGAGTATTAATATCGCGATTTATCGTGAAATGATCCACTATATCATTAATTTTTTCTGGCCGAGTAAATAATGATGGAAAAAAATGCCTGATGATAACGTAATTTTATAATTATAAATAAATGTATTATATCAGTTCGAGAGAGAGAGATATTTAGATTCGATATATCAGATATCTACTTCATCATTCATTGAATGTTTCATCATGAAACTCGACAGTAAATAATGAATCCATTTAGAGTAACTCTGGCGATATTTACACTGCAGAAATCAGAAGGAGTGGGGATAATTTATACATAACCACATTGTTATACGTTTTTATGTTATATTAATGTTATGTTGTGATTTCAGTTTTTTACCGTTAATATTAAATAAAACCATCAGGTGAATCGATGTCAAGATAGTAATTAGCGCATTTTATATTATCATATCTCATAAAATAATAATTGTAGGAATTACAAAAGATTATTTAGTGATACATAAGTGTAGAGGGATAATAAAAAATGGAGTATAGTAAAATACAAGTATTCAGCTCTTATATTCTTTATTCAGTTTGATATTTTGTATATTCCATCTGTTTGGGATGTACGACATTTTAAGCAAGTGGGATTTATGCCCAAAGCATACAAAGTGCGCAGATTGGATTTGGTGCATTAAATATTATACAATAAACGCATTACTTAAAACATATACCTCGTATCATAACACTTGTAATATACGTAAAAGATTAAAATTATTATCTATTACTTCGTATATACATATATTTGTTATACTTATTTCTTAACACAATTTTATAAATATATTTTAGTTAGTTATCGTATCATTTCACGTCTTATTTCTAAGCATTGTTTGTACATTTTTCCATTAGTCGTACATTCCACTTACGAGTAGTCATAGTAGACAATTCAAAGTTTTTACTGATACAGTTTATTTATCTTAAATATATTAAATAATACAACAGTAAATACAGTAGTATAAGGCTCCAATATTTAATAATAATACAAAAATAAAACGCTAATATATGAGCCAGCACAAGATGTAATTTGTGAAAATTATATAATTCTTAAAGAATTTTACATACAAACGTTTCAACAATATAATTTTGTCTTCTTCAAGTGTAGAAAGTGAAACGGATTAATAATACAAACTGGTCGACATTTAAAAAGAAACGGAGATCAAAACGACGTATCGTTATTAACAAGACTGTTCTCCATGTCTGTAGTACTTAGATTGATACTCAAACAATGATGGCAATCACTATGAAATAATAACACATACATGAAATATCAAAACCTAACTCGTAACAATTAATTTAAAAAAAACCATAAAAACTTACTTGAGAACAGGCACACGATATTCTTAAGCGTTGACTGAAATGATCTGAACGTGTCAAAGTATAAAACATAAATGAGAGGACAAAACGTGCGAGAGAACACAAGAGAGGCATTATTGTTGTAAATAAACCCTAAGAAACAATATGTATACTTATATAATGTCATAATATACGGGGTCCAATAAATCCCAATAAATTAGGACTTAACATACAAAGCGACACGGATTTATTGGACGTATATTATGACATTATATAAGTATACATATTGTTTCTTAGGGTTTATTTACAACAATAATGCCTCTCTTATGATCTCTCGCACGTTTTATTCTCTCATTTATATTTTATACTTTGACACGTTCAGATCATTTGTCAACGCTTAAGAATATCGTGTGCCTGTTCTCAATAAAAGTTTTTATGGTTTTTTTTAATTAATTGTCACGAGTTAGGTTTTGATATTTCATGTATGTTGTTATTATTTCATAGTGATTGCCATCATTATTTGAGTATCAATCTAAGTACTACAGACGTGGAGAACAGTCTTGTTAATAACGATACGTTGGTTTTGATCTCCGTTTCTTTTTAAATGTCGATCAGTTTGTATTATTAATCCGTTTCACTTTCTACACTTGAAGAGGACAAAGTTATATTGTCGAAACGTTTGTATGTAAAATTCTTTAAGAATTATATAATTTTCACAAATTACATGTTGTGCTGGCTCATTTGGCGTTTTAGTTTTGTATTATTATATTAAATAATATTTGATAACTTGAGATTTTGTTAGATGCGGTGTATATGTATAGGGTAAGGCCACTAGTTGTGGATCACTTTTTAAAAAAATATATATTTTTATCCAAAACAATATCGTACCATTAATAAAATATTTAATAGTTATAATTGATTATAAAAATTACATTATGGATGATTTTATTTTGATACCGTTTTATATTTTCATTTTAATTAAATGAAGTAATTATCCATAATTATATAAACCCCATGTATTAATTGCGGATCAGTTCACCAAATGCTTTATCCTTTTTGGATTTAATTTCAAATAAGCATGATGTTTTTTATAAGATCTAATGTTATTTACTATCTCTTGTAAAAACCATAAGGTAATTCTTATGATATTATACACTTTGAATAAATTTTTAAAGATAGGTACATATCTTAGTAACCTTAATTCATCTGTTACATTTTATTAATTCATCACATTTTGTTAGTTAAAGACATCAATAAAATGTGCAACACTGTTGCTGATAAATAAAAAATAACTGACACTTAAAAAAGATAAAACAAATGCTAAAGAATCTTGCAATATGCATCATTTGATAAAAAATACTATAATTATTTAAATATGTGATCCTGAACTAGTGCCTGATCCACATTTAATGCTTTTACCCTATATAACAGAGTTACCCTATAATCTATATTATCCAAAATGACTGAATTTATCAAAGTAATTCTTTTTTGACCATTAACTTAAGATATTTACAAACACCTTAAGTTAAAAATAAGTATCATTAATTCATTACAAAATTGTTCAACATGGAATATTAAACCTCAAAATTGTGAGATCTTGTACCTAACCTAGTTTTACATAATTTTTATTGAATCCTAACATTGTTTTATATAATCTATTTTTTATTAATCTTTAAAATTGTAATAATGATGCTAAATAATAGTCTTGTATTAAATTTTGTAAAAAATAAATTTTAATAAGTTTGCCGAATAGAATGTGTAATTTGCGAATAATTTAATGAGAATGGGACACCTTATATTTAGCTTCGGCAACCAAAAGTTAATAGCCGTTATTAACTGGATGTGATCATCGATATTTTTATATTCATGAATTCTAGGAAACGATTTTCTTGTTGTCTGCATGCTTCTACATCTTTTTGATTATAAAAATCCTTATAAAATAAAGTTATTTCTAAATAGCATCATACACATATTCTTTTACAAAAAAAGAGAATGTATTGTACATAATATATTCTCTTAGTATGTAATCTATACGTAATCTTTTTGTGAAAAATTGATAATATGAAAAGTTACCTATTATTTTGATAAAAATTATTCAATAGCTTTTTAGTTATTATATGTTTATGTGAAAGTAATAAAAATAATATTACTTTATATTCCGACAAGTATTCAGCCTTTTTCTCTCCAGGAAAATTATTTCCATTCAATTCTACAGAATAAAGACGTAATGAGAGTTGATTTATGAATTGATTGAAGAATCAATGAATACAAAGAGTTGATTGAAGAATACACCAAACACGTCGATTACGTGAAATGCGTACAAGTTCAGACGCGCCACCCATCATTCTTCATCCATTTGTAAAACGGTTTAAATAACGCGAATGTCAATGTCCACCGACAATCTATGACGAACTTTTGACATTATTTTGACTTGTAATGATAATATCTTGGTGATAACTTGGTGATAATGAAAAAGAATACTTTGTTCTCAAAAACGGGATGATATATAAATAAGTATAATTTAGATATCGTTACAAATTTGATACAACACTGTTCGACATAATTCTTATTTTTGAAACGCGAATATAAATTATTTTTTAAGTTATTCTTTTGTCTGCTGAACATGAATCTATTGGTTGAATTCAGCTATCTCATTACAATTTAAAAAAAAAATGATGCCAAAGAGACCAAAAACATCGATTTCGAGAGTATGATGCTGTGGCATCAACAGTAAATTATTGTTTCTAAATTTTGTTAATGCAAAAATATTAATTTTTATAAAAACAATGAAATATTGAACAAGGTCAATAATCGAGCCAAAGGTAGTTGACAAAATTAAATTATTATAATACTCAATTGAACATACAAATTAAATATAAAAGGAAAATATATATATAAATATAAAGACATTTCGAGACCACCGGTCCTTCTTCAGTTATACATTAGATGATAAAATGTTAATTAAATTCGATGAGACATTTTCAAATGTGTTGTTACAATATAAGACTAACATGAAAGCAGAGATCACCGGTCCTTCTTCAGTTATACATTAAGTGATAAAATATTAATTAAATTCCCTGGTCCCTCTGCTTTCATGTAATATATTGTATAATAACAACACATCTGAAAATGTCTTACCGGATTTAATTAATATTTTATCACCTAATGTATATCTGATGAACGACCGGTGATCCCGAAACATCTTTATATTTATATACAGTAAGAGCAAAAAATATTCGTACAAGGAAATTTGTTATAAAAAAAGTCTTATTTGTAGAAAACAAACCTTAATTAGCAATTTTATACAATGAATACATTTTGTTCTAACATAAACAAACGAGCTTCGTATGTATTCCTGATTTTAGAAGCTAAATTTTTCGTCTATACGAATACTTTTTGAGCGTTCAAACAATACAATTTTTAATTTTCGCTTATTTTTCAGATAATATATTTTGTATAATTAATATACATCTTTTTTTGGTATATATAATTTTAAGAAACATACAGTCTATTTTATTCTTTATAAATAAATTGTTAATTTCTCAGCAAGAAATGATCATCAATTAAACGTCAAATTGATGTCAAATTGATGTTGAAATCATCGTATTTATATCGATTCGACATCAATTCGATGACTCATTTCTCGCTGGATAATATTTATTTTTTAAAAATAAAGTTTTTTTAAAAAATATTTTCTCTGTACGAATACTTTTTGCACTCACTGTATATATTTTCCTTTTATATTTAACTTGTATGTTCGATTAAATATTAATTTAATTTTGTCAACTACCTTTAGCTTGATCATTGATCTTGTTCAACATTTCATTGTTTTTACATTAACACGAGCGCTCGCACGAGCGTCTTTATACTTTTATTAATTTTTATCTTTAAAATGCATTTTGTTTCGTTTCGGTATGATTTCTTATTTTCGAAATATAATAATTTGAAAATAGTTGGACAGTGTAATTGGCCATATTCCTCTCGTGTATTATGAAAAGGGCATTTTATTTTTTCATATCAGTCAATGTATTGCAACGATATGAATTTGCTATCAAATTTTGCAAAAATGTTTTTTGCGCTATACTTAAATTGGTCGATGTCAATGAGGAGTCGTGTACAAAAAGAATCACAATCGACACTTATTTGGCATGATTTTTATGCGTGACTCGATATATGTATATCTTTAAAAAAAGACGAATTAGCACATCCTGTTATTTATATTTATAACACCAAAAATCGCATATTATCACCTCCAGTAATTATTTTGAAAGGCGAGCGATTACTTTACTTGCTGCGATGATAAATCTATAATGCAAATCGAGAAATTGTTAAAGCCAGCTGAAGCCAGCGAATAAACGAGGTTTTCCGCAATTGTTCGTTTTTTATTCTATTTTGAACGCAGATACCAAGGCACTTTACAGCGGTCGCATGTAAAGCAAACCAACATTGTGAGTCGGTTCAAAAAATCATTTTGCGACAAAAACTTGCGGAATTAGAACGAGGTTGTGTCATGGTATAATCGAAGGATGTTGACACACAAATCCGATATGATTTTCCGAGAAACGTATCGTAAAATCCAGCCAAGTGATTCTCGTCATGCACACTTAATCCCAGAGAACGTTCCTTCCTGACGATGAGAATGTTCCCAAGATTTCTGGGATATGGGATGCAATTTCAAAGAGATTATAGAATTCATGTCTGAGGTTTTTTTCGTTCAATTTTATCAGCGTTAGGACATTCTCAGAGTATCCTTCAGTCTCTCTTGAAGAATCTGTACTACATGAGAAAAACATTGGGATTTCTATATTTGCTGGTTAAATAAAACAAATATGAGCATCGTCATGGGGAGATTGCCGTTATTGTTGCAGGAAAACTCGATGGCTCGCGCGTAAAGATACACGGCCGCGCTTGCTCTTAGCGCGAGACACTACCGTGTCTTCTGATAATTAATTATTTAATGATTAAGAAAACGTAGCGAAAGCTGCAGACGACATAGTTGCATAACATTAAACGATTATTTAACGCGAGAGATGAAAAGCGACGGTATGTTGCGATCAGATCGGCACGTCATCGCCAAAACGAAGGATGCATAGTTGTCCACAAATCGTCGTCTGACGAAATAGGATTTCCTCGATTGTTCTTCCAACGGTCATTGCATAACCAAACACAATCGGCCGATAAATAAAACCAGTTCGTTGTACCACGGAGAGAGAGAGAGGGGGGGAGA
>NW_017299005.1:356040-368634 GCF_001594075.2 Trachymyrmex cornetzi
CCGTCACTAGTTTATAATCGCAGCACGTGGGTCTGCGTAAGCTAATTTTTTTATGATATATCACGCTCGCAAGAGTTGACTGAAAAACAAGTGTTTCTCTGTCTAGAAATTATCGATGCGTCAATGTCGAGAAAAAGAGCTAGGCGAAAATGGTAGCAGACTCGTTATGCGGAGGGAAAAATTAAAATGTGGAATATGTATTAATAAAATTATCAATTTCTTGATATCTGCTAATCGTGATTCACAGTTTACCTCTTATTTCGTAATCTCGGTACCATTTTATGCAAAAAATACTTAAAATGATACGGATATACATATATTAGAAATTATTTATTATTTTACGAGCCTTACAATTTGTGATGTATTGATGAATCGCTAAATTTTATTGTGTCTAGTAATAGCGAGAATCACTATCCTCAATTTATTTGGGTATTTTGGACGTTCAGATGTAATCAATGATTTATCAATCAATGATTTATTAATCAATGATTTATTTTTTTATTATAAAATATAAAAATAAAATTTAATGAGAAAGAAATATCTGCAATGGTACATAAAAATCCACTGCCATCGATAATACTAGTCACGACATGAAATATTTGCTTTCGGCGATATTTCTCTCTTTCTTTCGCGCTCTTGACTCACATATAATATTGTGCGTCATTTAAAGTTAGGCCAAGGGCTACCAGAAACTGATTGTTAATGAAAAATCGACGATGAGTGGACGTGTTACATTATACTTGCCGCGATCATGCCGCTGAAAGGCATTATTATTATACATCCCGGATTCCCACGGATAAAGAAGGATGGTCTGCAAAAAAAAATGAAAGGAGTGGCGCGGCTCGGCTCGGCGGTGGTCGCTAAAGAAGAACTGACCCTCACGACTGTCACGTTTAATTTATATGTTAATGAAGAACGCATGTCACATTTCAGCCGCCCCATGCACCTCTTTTCTAGGTACGTAAGTGCGCGCGAAGAGACTCGCCCCGTTCATTCCACTTCTTCTCCTCCTCCTCCTCCTTCTCTTTCCCTTTGCTCTTTTCTTTATACATCTGCCCTCCTTCGCCTTCGGGTTTATATTTAACCGCACCACACACCATGGCACTCGAGTAATGCAGCTAACTTTGCCGCGTTACTCGCCGGTACATCCCTGTCTCTTTCTCCTTCTCTTTCTCTTCCTCTTGTCTCATTTCGGCCATGCCCTCCTCCTGCTCCGTTCCTCTTCCTTTTTCTTTTCCTTCGCGGCGGTCCGTTTTGTCTTTTATTTTCTTCTCTTTTTTTTCTTTCCCCTTCGCGGCTACGCTCGTTTTCGTTGTGCCAACGAAGAACGGAGCAATCCGGGCGCCGTAGGTACGAATCATGCACGCGTTCCACGTGCACTCGTTCACTTTCAAAGAAAAGGGCGGACTGCATCACATGTTTCTTCCCACGTTGCAATTGCCCTTGTACAAATCCCTGAAATTACAGGAATCGATGAACGACGCAGTTATATATCATAAATTATCCAATCGATTATCTGTCATCAAAATAGTTATATTTTTTTTCATGATTCTCTGTTTTTTCTTGTTTAGGAGTGTACTTTAAAGTAAAAATGTACGAAGTGATTACGTAGGAGAAATCTGAAAAGCTTACGCTCTCATGTAATGATTTATTCTCTCAATTTTCAAAGTTCGTGTATACACTCCTGTACAGAGGAGTTTCACACACACAACGTTACTATAAATTTACAATCCATTGATCCAAATGTGCATTTGAATATCTTACGCAATAAGATGTATAGATTTTAGTTGTATGCTAAATATATGTATATTTATAGGGATCTTTATGTACTGTTATAAATTGACGTACGCAGACGTGATAATCGCGAATATAATGAATTTGATTAAACGTGTTGCGGCGTCGCTAAATAAATGGTTTGTGATCCAACGAATTTGAATTGATTTATATCTCCGAGCCATTTAAGAAAAGCTAAACAAATCATTAAAGATAACCTTTCGGAGTGGAATCGCAATAAGGGGCTTCGCACAATAAAAGGAACAGGGAACAGAGAATAAGAATTTCAATCTATCAGAAATCATGTATTGTGGAATACACACTGCGTATTCCACAATACATGATTTCTGATAGATTGAAATTCTTATTCTCTGTTCTCTGTTCCCTGTTTCTTTTATTGTACGGAGCCCCTAACGAAGCCAGAAAAAATCCGTCGAAACGTCAAAATGTCGCGCGAGTACACGACGATCGTTCTACTTGCAGAAATGTTCAGATTACAAGGCTTCAAAAGTGAAGACCTTCGTAAGGACCGAGCCACCGGACACACAGGTAACTAAATCGGTGATTGCCCTACTACTGCACTATGGTTGGAACAAATTCTCTATTGTAACCGAACGCGCCTGGTCAACGGTCGCTCATTCACTTCAGCAACAGGCGGCTAAGAACAACCTCACCGTAAACCATTACAAAACCGTCGAGGATCGACACACGTGCTGCGAAGAGAGACTACCGTGTTGCCAAGTCAGCGTATGGTTCCAACTTATACAGGAGACGAAAAATATGACCCGCAGTAAGTCCATATTTCTTTATTTATTTTTACGCCGGATTGCGAGACGCGATCGTCGAAACTTTCGGCGTCGTCTACAATACACGGAGTAAGAAGTAAGAGTAAGAAATTGACCAATCACAGTCGATGTGAGAAGAATAATCGACTGTGATTGGTCAATTTCTTACTCTTACTTCTTACTCCGTGTATTGTAGACGACGCCTTCCACCGCAGCAGATTGAAAAGTTGCGATCAAATGTAAGTCTCTTGAATTTCGTCTATAACAATTCAGCGATCGTCTCTTGGAATCTGGATTTCGTCGATTTCAAATTCAAATCCACTTGTGTACCTATAGACTACAATATATATTCATTCGCTAAGGAACATAAACAAGAATCGTTTTCAACTTGAAAAAAAAAATATAATATAAATATATAGACGAGTCACAAAGTAAACGTGGTTCCAATAAAAACAACACAATATGTTTGAAAGGCATATGCCACGTGCGCAAGATAACGGTAGCGCTTTATTTAAATTTTATTATTATGTATCAAATATAAAATTTAAATAAATCGCTACCGTGTGTGTGTGTGTTATCTTGCACTCGTGGTATATGCCTTTCAAATATATTGTGTTATAAATATATAATAGATTTTATATTTATAGTATTTATAAAAAGTATATTGCATCAGTTATAGAAATCAGTTAGGGAAATCTTACTTAAATAAAGAAAGACATACATTTTATCAAATTTTATTACTGTTTTAATACTCTTATTTTATGCTTTGATATTGTTAAAATTTAAAATTAAAATTAGCAATGAAATCTCAAATATTAGTAGCTTTTATTTGCTTTCAATATTGCATATGGCGTTCTTAACACGCTCAAGTATATCATCAATTGTTTTTCAATTTATTATTTGAGAATATATAATTTTTTTAGGAAAATAAGTAGAACCCAAACAAATATTAAATGAAATACATGTATAAGCACGTTACGTAGCTTATCATGACAGTGTTTCTAAAAAATAAAGATACAACGCTTTTTTATTGCGAGTTTTCGATGGAATTGCATATTTAAAGATTCGTAAAAAATAAACAATTCACATTTTTTGCCGCTGGGATATAAAAACACCTCAGATGACTATTCTGTTAATAGCAGTTTTTTTAAGTTGTCGATGATATTTGATTACTATTGATACAAACATGATTGTAGAGAAGTGAGATGAATAATACATTTGCGTAACATATATTGTTGACGTTTATAGATAAAAAATATTTATAATTAACGTTACTATTTTTTAAAATATTGATAATATGACACATTTCAAATTGTATTAAAATAAGCGTTGTAATAACTGTATATTAAGTAATTTTTTAAGCCGAATAATAGATAATATGAATTTTTTTAAGTTGGATCATTTTATGCACATAAATAACTTGAAAGAAAGTGAAGAACTTAATGATTTACTTATATTTTCTATTTTATGTTTCTCAAAGGGTGATGTAATATTTTCAATTGATATTACATATTTTATATATGTATATAAAATATATATATTATATGTAATATACATAATATATATATTAACAAATATACATATATATATGATTATAAAGTTATTTTGTACACATGCGTAATATATTGAAGAAGAAACATTTTTGTTTATATAACAGTTACATAACAATTACCATAATATTCTTTGTTCCATTCAATACAAAATATTTACGATTATTGCTTCAGTTTACATTTTCCTGGGAACGCCAATGTCACTGATAGATATGATGAATTCAATGCAAGGCCAAAGACTGCTGGATAACGGAGAATATATGGTAATATACGTGGACATGATGACATATTCTCAACGTGAAGCACAGAAGTATTTGTGGAGTAAGTGAATCTAGGGAAGCTTATCAAACGTTTATGTCGGTGAACAGTTGTATCGATAAGTCGATTGCGTAATCATCAGAATCTTATGCTATTTATAACGTACAAATATAATATTACAAAATTAATCTCTTAGTAAATTCAAAGCTAAATTATTGTGTATGCATACACATTTTTTAATTTTAAACTTTAAGATTTATTATCTAAAAGTCTTGCATAACAGTTATGTCTCGATTTCACAACAGTAACAACTTGTTATTATTGATACAGAACCCGATCACTACAATAATTTGAAAAATTGTCTCGAGCCGAAGGATTTTCTGAAGAGAGCACGTTCACTGATGGTTGTAGTGTCGACACCGCCGACGAGCAATTATGAAGAATTTACCAAGAAGGTCCGATACTACAGTACCATAGATCCCTTCAATTTCCATGTTCCTGAACTTCTCAAAAAGTTTGAAAAGGTATTTTTAGATAGTAGATTAATCGTAAATGTTCGTACCACGTCATTTTTATTATATGCTTAATCTCCGTTTCAGTATGTATCCATTTACGCGGCATATCTTTACGATTCTGTCAAGCTATACGCGGAAGCTTTAGACCAATTAATACGAGCTCATCCGGATCATTCTATCGAGAATCTGGCCAAAAATGGCACTCTTATAGTCGAGACAATTATCAAAAGACATACATATTACAGTAAGTAACTATAATAATATCAAATAGATATAATCTATATCGATAGAATTAATCTCAAGTGGTTCGCATGATTTAACGCTCGACATACCTATAATACGAGAGGAGAGCAATTAGATCGAAGATGAATTGATATAATTCTTAAGTGGAACTCTTCCTTGTTTTTAAACATTGAAGATCGTCTAAAGATATCTTTGTTAAAATTTATCTTTTTTGTTTGTTAGGTGTGAGTGGGGCAAAAATAAATTTAGATAAATTTGGAGACTCGGAGGGAAACTTTTCAGTGCTTGCTTTGAAAAAAGAACCATTCCATACTGATAACTTCTCTTGTGATTATCAGATGTTGCCTGTAGGTCAATTCCAGCAGGGTGAAACTCTAGTGAGTGAGTTATTTATAACGTTGAAAAATTTTTACGATAGTTCAAAAATAGAAAAGACGATCATTCCACATTTAAATCATTGAATTATAAAAATTGAAAGCACTGTGATGATGTTGAGTAAATATAACATATTTACATAATATAGGTGTATAAATCTTGGCCAGGCGCTATAGATTGGCCCGGTAAAAATAAACCTGAAGCAGAACCTGGGTGTGGTTTTCTCAATGAACATTGTCCAAAAGATGACACACATCTTCGCAGTATCATTGTCGCTGCAGCATTAGCTATTTTATTATTTTGCGCCACAGTAGTTACTGTGAGCATATATCGAAGGTGGAAAATAGAACAGGAGATAGAAGGATTGCTTTGGAAGATTGATCCAAATGAAATACATGGTTATCCCCATCTTGATAACATGATGTCCTCCCCTAGTAAGGTAAATAGCGCGAGTATTATCGCAATTGAGATGGATGACAAAGTGCTTGTTCGTGTGTTGACCTCTTGATACATGATGTAAAAAATCAACGTCTTTCAATTACAGTTAAGTTTAGTTAGTGCAATGTCCTATGAGTCGAGATGTGGCGGCCAAGTGTTTGCGCAAACTGGACATTACCATGGTGTAATGGTACGGATAAAGGAGTTAAAATTCTCAAAGAAAAAAGACATTTCACGGGACGTTATGAAGGAGATGCGCATTCTCCGTGAAATTAGACATGGTAATCTCAACTCTTTCATCGGAGCGTGCGTGGAGCCGATGAGGATATTGTTAATTACCGACTATTGTGCCAAAGGAAGTCTTTATGTACGTCATACTGTAATCATGATGACATCCTGTTATTAGTTATTAGCGCCAAGACACTACCGTGTCTTCAGATAATATAGTATTCATATATTATATACATATACAAGAATATTCAATATATTATCATGTACATAAATAAAATAAGAAATAAGATCCGACCGTGTAAATGTACAACATACGTATGGTAGAGAGCGTCAATGATCGATCAAAGTTAGATGTTATAAATACAATATATATTCTTAATTTAAATTTAATTGTCCCAGATGTGACAGTGCGCCGAAACATTCGGACATTAACCATAATCGATCTGAGACGCTAATAATATAAATATGATGAGTCGAAACATCCCAAGTAGAAAACAAACCAAAAATTAGTCAGAAATTGGCCAGGAATTCTAGTTACTAGCTAGTTTCTGGCTAGTTTGACTGGCCAGAAACTGATAAGTTTGGGCAACGCTTGCTTTGCCAATAACTGGACAGTAAAACTGTCAATTTCTAACAAGATTTTGACTGGTATCTGACCACTTTTTGATTATTTTTTAAAGAATTTCTATCTAGTTTCTTAATTTGTTTATTTTATGAATAGTTTTTAAGCAGTTGAGATAACCATTTTCAAAGTAGTTTATGGCTAGTTTCTGATCAGTTTTTAACTAGTTTTATAATAAATTTTTAGTCGCTTTCTAATCAATTTATGACTAATTCTAACTAATTTTCTGAGAAAATTCTAAATAGGTTTAACCTATTCTTAACTAGTTCTTAATCAATTCCCAAGCAGTTTTATAGAAATATAATAATAATTAAATTAATATAATTAAATTAAAGTAATATATTAAACTCTTTACGAATTTGATGTGTTATATACAAATTAAAAATTAGATATTACGAGATATTAGGAAATATTTACATGTAATACTTATATAAGTTATGCATATCTTTCTTAACAGCTGCTTTTATATATTTATATTTTCTTTTTCGTTCTCTTGCTGCTGATAAACGTACATCCATTTTACTTAAATTGTTTAAATATTTACAATTTCACGTTTTGCGTTTTAATTATGACTGACAGTCAAAGAATCGAGTTTTTCTATTACTATAGTATATTTATTTCGTTACTATAGTAACAGAAAAACTCGATACTTCGACTATTAGTCATAATTGTGAATAATTTTCAGTAAATATTAATAAAACGGAATTTCTAAAATAAAAAGTTATACATTAATTAAATTTATTAGTGATAAGAAAAAAAGCAGAAGGAACATACATAATCAACAAATGTTAATCACTTTCTCCTTATAAACAGTAAACAATAATATTTTTTTATTTTTAATTTCTAATATACATATATAATTTAGTTTATACTTACAGTTGATTCTTACCTAGTTTGTGACTAAAAACTGCTCATGAAATACTGCCTAATATTTTCAGAATTTTTGCTGAACAGAAGCTGGACAGCATTTACTTATTATTTTTCTTACCTAGTTTCTGACCAAAAATTGCTCATGAAATACTGCCTAGTATTTTCAAAATTTTTACTGGACAGAAACTGGACAGCATTTACTTATCATTTTTCTTGTTTAGATCCTGACCAAAAACTGGCTCATGAAATACTGCCTAGTATTTTCAGAATTTTTACTGGACAGAAGCTGGACAGTATTTACTTAGCATTTTTCTTGTTCATAACATCTATCTTTGACCGATCATTGGCGCTCTCTACCATATGTATGTTGTACATAAATAAAAGTTACGTACATAGCGTAAATCAATTTTAAAAGTTTAGATAATAAGATAATAAGAAAGAATGAGAAAGAAAATATATGTCGTATGTTTTATAGGACATAGTTGAAAACGAAGATATTAAATTAGATGATATGTTCATTGCTTCCCTCATCCACGATCTTATTAAGGTAAGTATCTTTGAAATTTACACTACACATCATAAAATTTTAATGCAATTTTATTAAACAGGGCATGTCATATATTCACGAGTCTTCGTTGTTAGTATGTCATGGGAACTTAAAGTCTTCCAATTGTGTTGTAACTTCACGTTGGGTACTCCAAGTCTCCGATTTCGGTCTTCATAATATGCGTCATTGCGCTGAATCTGACAGCATCGGTGAACATCAGTATTATCGAAGTATGCGGATATTTATTCTATATTTTTATCAAGTTGTATGTTTCGCGTTATTTTAATTATTATATGAATCAAATTATTATTTGATAATGTTTGATTACTATTTATCCCGTTGTAGACTTATTTTGGAAAGCCCCCGAGCTGTTAAGAAACTCACATGCTCCGATTAAAGGCACTCAGGCAGGAGATATTTATTCTTTCGCCATTATTCTATATGAAATTCTTGGACGCAAAGGACCGTATGGAAATATAAATCTGGAACCCAAAGGTAATTATAAGTGGTAATGTGTGTAACGAGGATATAAATATAACGTAATATAAACATAACGATTAATCAATATTCGACTCAAATTACAAAAAAAATTTATGTGATTATTAATAATTTATTATTAATTATGACAGAAATCATAGACCGAGTAAAAAGATTTCCGGAAGATGGTGAACCACCATTTAGACCCAATTTAAATGTACTCTCCGAGTCGAAAGCAAATTGTGCCGATTATGTCGTTATCACTATTATGGACTGTTGGGCGGAAAATCCAGAACTTAGGCCAGACTTCAAAATGATAAGGACTAGATTGAAGAGAATGAAAGCAGGATGGCATCGAAATATAATGGATCAAATGATGAATATGATGGAGAAGTATGCGAGCAACCTCGAAGATCTAGTCACCCAGCGTACGGGACTTCTCTTGGAAGAAAAAAAGAAAACTGAAGATCTTCTTCATAGAATGTTACCTAAGTAAATTTTCGCAAACTGACATGCTTATCAGTAAAAAATAATAAATATGGCTAAAAAATTGATCTGAATGATAAATACATGTATATTTACAAAGTATTGTTTCATTTTAGGCCTGTCGCGAATTGTTTGACAAACGGTATTGGGGTAGAACCGGAAGCTTTTGATTCGGTTACTATATACTTCAGTGATATCGTTGGTTTTACTGCAATGTCAGCTGAAAGTACACCATTTCAGGTATATATTTTCACATATACATACACACACACACATTTATTGGTTTATAATTAGTAAAACAAAAATATTATTTATGTAATTGATAATTGTGACAACAGGTGGTAAATTTCTTAAATGATCTGTATACATTGTTCGACCGTATAATCAAAGGATACGAAGTGTACAAAGTAGAAACGATTGGAGATGCCTATATGGTCGTAAGTATACTGTTAAAAATTTCGTAATAAATTTAAATATGTAACGGGAGCTTGTGGTTATGTATAATTGAAATGGTTTAATGGAAAACTAAGTTATACAGTGGTCTTAAATGTAATGAATGTGTGCATTAAATTTTATGCAAATCCACATAAAATTTTATGGAAAATACATTAAATTTAATAAAATTTTATGAAAAGTACATTAAATTTCATGTACATGCATATATTTTTCAGTTGCAAAATATATTTTTCAATTGCAAATACATTAAATTTAATATAATATCATGAAATTAATATGTGGTTGAAGTTTGGAGCGATCCTGGAGCAAAAATTAAAGGTAACTACACACTGAAATAACCGACAATCCAAGATCACGCATATATACATGTGTCCAAAAATTTCCAATGTATGTTCAGTTTCAAACGAAGATCGCGGTCCGTGAAGGAAACCGATTGACTAAAAAATCCTGCGAGTCCTCTCGTACTTGCGATCAAAAATTTTCTTATTCGTCCCCGCGTCCTGTGGAAAATCTAAAAGAACGAGAGCGATGTCTGATATCACTGACGATAAAAAAAATAATTCGAAGAGATAACGGTCCCGGAAGCCCTTCAAATAATGGCAACCGCCCGCGCGATCGCCCGTACCTACGCTCGAAAATTTCCTACGCTTGTCTCAGAGTCCGGAACCAAAATGTAAAAGTTCTTGAAAAGGAAAATATATTTTATGACTTTCACTCGCCACATGCTCCAGTATAAGATGATAAATAGTTTCAATAATACTATCTTTGAAGCCATTTTCTACAAATTGTGATTTCGATACTTTCAAAATGCAAACAAAGAATATAGGTTTCATCTTCATCACAACTGTTTTATGCCTTTTATTAAAATCATAAGATTCCAGTATCTAAAAAGAAAAATTTGTTACGAGGTAATAATATACTCTACGATTACAATTATCGTTAAAAATATGGAAACAATACCTCGAGAAGAAATGGCAAAATAGGTATGAACGTTTTTCTACTGAATTATTACATTACTTTCATTGCTTAAATTTTATTTAAAATATTTAGTACCTCTGAAAAGGGATGTAACAGCGATCGTAACATTGATTTATCCTTTGACTTGGTTATTAATTCTGTCCAAAAGCGCAAGAAATTTATATACAGCCTGAAGATTTTTCTGAAAATAATCTTAGATTATTTTCAGAAAAATCTATAACGTTATTAATAAATTTTATAAAAAGTACATAATTGCTATTTAATTGCTAACAATTACCTTGTTCGTTAATGTTACAGCATTTCTTAAATCAATCGCTAATTGCCTGATATGTAAAAAGGCATGACTATACGAAGTATTATGGTCAAGCAGATAAATCTCGAGCAAAGATTGCCTCATGAAATTTATTCCTGGTAATATGTTGAGTGAAATAAATTTCACAGTTTGAACGTATTTCTCATACATAGTCTAAAAAAAACTTTAAAGATACCAATGTTCGCAAATATTTTCATTATCATATCGTATCTTACCTCTAATAATTCTTCAAGTATAAATTCTAAATCAATTATCGTATGGATCTTACCTCGTATATCGTATATCGTATGGATCTTACCTCTAATAATTCTTCAAGTATAAATTCTGAATCAATTATTTTTTTTTTATTCGTCTGTAGTCTCAGACATTACACAAGAACTTTTACATTTTGGTTCCAGACTCTGAGACAAGCGTAGGAAATTTTCAAGCGCAAGTACGGGCGATCGCGCGGGCGTTTGCCATTATTCGGAGGCCTTCCGGGTACACGATCTGAATCAATTATTTTTTTTTATTCGTCTGTAGTCTCAGACATTACACAAAAACTTTTACATTTTGGTTCCGGACTCTGAGACAAGTGTAGAAAATTTTCGAGCACAAGTACGGGCGATCGCGCGGGCGTTTGCCATTATTTGAAGGGCTTCCGGGACCGTTATCTCTTCGAATTATTTTTTTTTATCGTCAGTGATATCAGACATCGCTCTCATTCTTTTAGATTTTCCACAGGACGCGGGGACGAATAAGAAAATTTTTGATCGCAAGTACGAGAGGACTCGCAGGATTTTTTAGTCAATCGGTTTCCTTCGCGGACGATCTTCGTTTGAAACTGGACATACATTGGAAATTTTTGAACACATGTATATATGCGTGATCTTGGATTGTCTGTTATTTCAGTGTGTGGTTACCTTTAATTTTCGCTCCAGGATCGCTCTAAACTTCAACTACATAAATTAATAATATTTTTAACAGTGTAGCATTTTTATCTAATTAATTACGAAAAAAATGATTTCCCAATATTCAATACTTTATTCAGGTTTCCGGTCTTCCAATAAGAAATGGAGATCAACATGCTGGACAGATAGCATCAATGTCGCTGGAATTACTTAATGCTGTTAAGCATCATACGATAGCTCATCGACCTCAAGAAACTCTCAAATTACGTATCGGCATTCATACCGGTAAGAAAAGATTCAGAAACATATATGTACATGTATGTATGCCCGCATATGCACATATACGCACATATATATCATTATACAAGGTGTTCAGAAAGTGCCGGGACACCTGAATATCATGGAAAGTATAAGTATTACAGAAAAGTGTTTCAGGCAAAAGTTGTAGGATTCAAAAAGATCTATTTACTGATCACATCCGTTTGACCTTGGGTGGCGTCGCCAAGTCATTGGAGATTGTTCTTCTTTAATTAGATAAAAGGCATACAACTACGAACGCAAGATATTAGTCGCGAATAAATATATATTTAATAATTAAAAATACATATAGACGCGCGTTTCGGTCTCAATTAGACCATCCTCAGTAATTCTGGACGATATCTGAACTTCAATTCTAATCATCCTTTAAATCATAAAAGGGGGGTTATTCTTGGTCAATTGGATAGAATAATTTTCTTATCACATCCTAGATTTCATACTAGAAATATAGAAACAATGATTAATATTT
>NW_017299005.1:369092-378372 GCF_001594075.2 Trachymyrmex cornetzi
TTTGACTGAGATAACATTAAAGTTCTTGATATTGAACCATTTTTCCACAAGAGACTGACTTCTGAAATGATATTTATTAAAAAACAAATTAACGGTATTAACAAACATAATGATACAGAGAAATTTCCAGAAATTTATTTACCGTTATTAAACACATCGTTTAAAACTTGATCCGGAATGTTCCACTAGCGACACGGAATTCGGTATAAATGCGGTCTGCCATGGTCTGACTTGATCATTTTGTTCTTGATTATCAAATTGTACACATTATTTTTCCACTTCTTGTATTTGCTGAGCAACCTATTGTTAACACAGGTATTTTATTTTACACTTTATAATTTAATTGTTTTTTTCGTCTTTAATTTTAACTTCTTATTTATACTTACAATAGAATCAGGAAATTCTGTGCGCAATAAATTTCATCGCGGATACGCTTTTTGACTTACGGATGTACTTTTCACTTTTTTGACCACAATTATGACTTGCTGCGAATCTGCGCCTTTGAAATGATTGGAGATGCTTTTATAAAAATTTTCTTCACCAAGAACTTTTTATTTTGCGTTGACGAGTTTATATATTATTGACTTTTAATTCTTGCGGATTTTTATAAGTATTTATGTTCTCATTTGAAGTTATTTTTGTATTACTGAGGATGGTCTAATTGAGACCGAAACGTCTATATGTATTTTTAATTATTAAATATATATTTATTCGCGACTAATATCTTGCGTTCGTAGTTGTATGCCTTTTATCTAATTATTGTTGTTTTAATATTAAACTACGTTTGACCTAATTTGATTGTTCTTCTTATTTTCATTTTTGCACTAAAAATTTATTTCTACGTAAAAATGAAAATAAGAGGTACAACCTCCAATAGTCTTGATCTTGACAAATGTTATCCAAATCGTGATTCTAAACAACATTCAAGAGATTTTAGCCGTCAGTCGGACACTTTGGGTAATGCTAATGCCGGCACATTACTATGACTTTCAAGTCTCATAACTTAAAAAGTATTATGAAAAAATATTTTATTATAGTGTTTTGGAAAGCTCTCGAGATGTGCTATAAGAATATGCAATGAAAAATGGAGTGTTCCATTTAAAAAAATTGATGTGACCTTGACCTGACCTTGGCGACACCACCCAAGGTCAAACGGATGTGATCAGTAAATAAATTTTTTTGAACCCTACAACTTTTGTCTAAAACACTTTTCTGTAATACTTATGCTTTCCATGATATTCAGGCGTCCCGAATATTCAGGCACTTTCCGAACACCTTGTATTGCTCAGTAATAACATGAATATAAAATTACAGGTCCTGTGGTAGCGGGTGTTGTCGGTTTGACGATGCCTAGGTATTGTTTATTTGGAGACACCGTCAATACTGCGTCTCGTATGGAATCTACTGGAGAGCCATTACGAATACATATCAGTAAGCAATGCAAAGAAGCGCTAGATAAGATCGGAGGTTATAAAATCGAAGAACGTGGTTTCGTTGAAATGAAAGGAAAAGGAACAGTGAAGACATACTGGCTTACAGGAGCTACCGTGACACACAGAAAGAACATAGAGGTTTGTGAATAAAAATTTAGAATGTTTGAATGAGTTGTATAAAACATAAATGTGTGTAGTGTAATAAGGATGTATTCTTCAGAATTGAAGATTTTTTTTTTAATTAACTCTTAAAATTACTGAAATTATGTAATTATGTCAAATAGTAAATTAGTATCAAGAATAAATTTTAGTATCAAAAATACATTTTTCTCTTTAGAAATTTCCATTAAATTTATTTTAAATTAAAAGATATTTTATATCGTTTATTTTAATATTTAAAATTAATTGATTAATGAGCTTGTTAAATTTTACTTACAATTGAACTTACACTGAAGTTGTCGCTCTCTAATGAACTGAATCTTTATGTTTCCACAGAATTCTAACGGAGATGAAAATCTCCTACCGCTGTTCTGCAGACCACGAAAAAGCCCGAAGTTAAGTCCAGACTCGCGATACGCATCACAGCTAGAAGGATTAGGCGCCGGTAGTCGCAGACATTCAAGTGTACCATATCCAATTGCAGATGACTCTTCTTCGCAGTGTGAGATATCTAGTCCAGTTTCGCGAACAGTATATGCTCGGAAACTCGAGAGATCTCCCCTGTCTTTGACTGAAAACGTCTCGAAGACCACGCTAGACAATGTTCCAGTTCAGGAAGAAGAAGAAGCACACAGGCGCTTAAATATCAAGTCGGTAGATGATCTGTTCATAAATACAGGACCAAAATTTAGGAAGAACGCTCGTGCATTATCTACCATCGCGTCCTCTTCGTCAAGTGACTATCCATCTGAAACTGTCTTACGCGAATCCCGTTCACTTGACCCGCTTCCCACTGATATGTATAATAAACGATTCGAATCGCCGAACTTCTGGAAGGAAAACGAATGCACGCGGATGAATTTAAAAGCGGACATTTCTGAAAAAATGCTGAATAATAATTATCCTAATGGCAATGTAATAATGATGTCTCATACTGACAGGCTCCCAAATGAAGCAGAGCCACTGTTAAATGACGATAGTACGAACAAGAGAGAAATACGGGAGAAGCGATCACGCTCACTGGATCAGGTAGTATTCGAATCTAGCACGGACAGTGTACCTGATAAAAAGTCGTCTGCGCGAAAGTTATTAGAAATTCCACCTGTTTCGACTATTATCCAAATGTTCAATGGTAATGGATTGCGCAACAGCAATGTCTCTTTAAGAAGAGGAATATTAGTAGGGTATGATAAGCAAACCGAACGCGAAAGTGTAGTCTAATATGCATTCGAGAAAAAATTTTTTTTAATACAAAAAGCTTAAGTAGCAAGAAATAAAATCACTCGTAAAAACTATGCGCTTGCCAGACGCATGAACTATGTGGAACATTACTTTAGGAATGATAAGCATGATTTATTGTTGCCATCTTTTTTCTTAGGTACGTGCAATTTATATGTATATGAAAGTTACCGATTACAATGTATATATTTTTAATATTTAGTTATTTTACAATTCTTATTGTACTAAAATGTGTGCATCAAAGTGAAAAACAACTTTTACTTTATACAGGACTGCTCTCCTGTTCTTTTTGTTAAGATTTTTAATTCAAATGTGTGTAACACACGGAAACAGCAAATTATTTTAAAAAATCATGACCAAAGTACATCACGGACACTTAATTCATCCGACAATTCATTTCGTTTATTAGTATGAAAAAGGAATTAGGACAGTATCACATATAATCGATGTCAGAATGGTTTAGATCTTTTTTTTGTTTTGTAGGTAACTTTTATAGTTTTATTTCTACATAAAAAAGTAATGTAAGTCGTCCGCGCAAAAGTTATTAGAAATTTCACCTATTTCAACTATTATTTAGGTGTTCAATGGTAATGATGTCCATTATATATATATATATATGGGTATATATATATATATATATATCTAAATATTCAATAATAATATATCGTTTATACAACATAATAAATCTGTAAAGATTACCTAACGAAAAATTTCTCAATGTTCCAATATCGATTATAAATATATGCACACAATTAAAATTAAATGTGAAACATAAATGTCATATAAGACGTGTGTATATGTAACACATATATATTAGCACACATGTATGTCTATATCTGTAAGTCTATTCTTGTTCATTGATGGAAGTAATTTGTCCGTATGGCTGTGAGAAGTAAACTAGATTACACTTAAGGTGCTTAGTAATATATCATGTTGTTAAATGTATATAACTAAATAATAATATATCAGTGTAAAAAAAAATGTAAATTAAAAAAATATTACCTCCTATAAGAGATAATTAAAGGACTAAATTCTTTAAACATTACCTGAATAGAAAACAAAATTAGTCAAAAATTGGCCAGGAATTCTGGTTACTAGCTACTTTCTGGCTAGTTTGACTGGCCAGAAATTGACAAGTTTGGGCGACGTTTGCTTTGCCAATAACTGGACAGTAAAACTAACCAATTTCTAACCAGATTTTGACTGGTATCTGATCACTTTTTGATTATTTTTTAAAGAGTTTCTATCTAGTTCCTATCTAATTTTTTTTATTTTATGAACAGTTTTTAAGCAGTTAATGACCATTTTCAAAGCAGTTTATGGCTAGTTTCTAATCAGTTTTTAACTAGTTTTATAATAAATTTCAATAGAAAAGATCTCAAGAATTAAGATCAGTAGAAAAGATCTCTTCGCTTATAATAATAAAGCAGTTGATACCGACCAACCATCTACAAGTAGCAATGCTGCTGATTATAATACATTAGAGTCTCAAGAAGGGTCTGCATCAACTGATGAAAAAATGGAATGCAAGTAACATAATATCCTTCACATTATATTATCCTTTACATATTATCCTTTTCATAATCAATAATGTTTTTTGGTTGCAGGTATGGCATTGATTTAAAAAAAATTAAATAACTTAGAGTATTGCATGAAAATTTTACAAAAATCTAATAAAGATCTAAAACAAATTGGATATAACATTATCAAAATGTATAAATGCACCAATTAAAAAAGCAATCTTTAATGATATTTTACCTTTTAAAACTATGAATGGATTCCAAAATTTTTCACAATTATTAGAAGAAAAACAAGATTATCAACAATACTTTGTAGGCATAATTAATATTTTTAATTAATATCTAAATATTTCTAATATATTTCTTATTATTTCAACAAATTAATATAATTTCTATAATTATAATTCGAATTGGCCTGATGAAAATAAATCCAATTAAAGAAGAAAAATAATTAAATAATAAATATAAATTTTTATATACATGAAAAAAATAAATATTAAATAATTCATAATTGATAAAAATAAATATATAAATAAATAAATAATAAATTTAAATGTGTGTATATATATATCTAATTCTGCAAACCGTGTGTCGAAAATCTCTGTCTTGAAACGCAATCATGAACAGAACTAGAATTAATATCACGTATTAAATTCACAAGCAAATTAATAATATATAATAATAAGCGTCTTATAAGAATATTAATAATTTGATATTAATAAGTCTTGCGAATTTATTGTAATAATTAAATTAAAAATATCACTTTAGCCGGGATTTGAATCCGAATCTTCCGAATTCCGTGTGGTGTCATCCTAATTTAATCACCGAGGCTTCGACAATATTTGTCGCAATAATCATTAACTACCAACAATAAGAAAACGTCGTTTTTTAAAGAGATGTGTATAAACAGTCATAATTCCTACATATTGTTTTTTTTTTCAGGATAAAATGAACAGTTACAATGTAAGTCAAGGGCTAATAAGAGTCACACAATTTAATTAATAAGTATCATAAAGTGATCTTAACCATTAAAAATAATAAATAAATAAATATACATGAGTGTTCATTGAAAAAAATTACATGTTTTGGCTCTCGATTCGAGCCATCTTCAGATTCTTTCTATATCCTACTGTTTCCCCTTATAACATTAATACATAAAAAAAATATTTATTTTTTGGTAACTACGCCATAATACGGACGCCAATGTGTCGACTTCATTGTACCCTGGCTTCGTGCAACGCTTCAATTTTTATTATACGAATGATACGAAACATATTTTTATTGAAACATATTTTAGCAAACAACTATTTGATAAAAATGATAACATTAACGAGTATATAGAAACTTTATACATTAGTATACAATTCCTAAATATATTGCTTACAAATTATTCGCTATTTCATTCAATTCTACAATATTTACAGATACGTTTATCAATCGCGAAAATTTTAATATGACGGAAAGAATTTTTCACAAAGCTCTAGGAGATGTTATTAGCAATGCTAAAAACTGGGATAAAAAAAATAATTAAATTAAAGAAATTTACAGCATACAACAAAGAAGACAATAATAGTATATTATGTTTCTTCAACTTCTTCCATATATGTTCTATATTATCTTTTCTTTCTGTATTTTTATCAG
This sequence comes from Trachymyrmex cornetzi, assembly GCF_001594075.2. Taxonomy (NCBI): domain Eukaryota; kingdom Metazoa; phylum Arthropoda; class Insecta; order Hymenoptera; family Formicidae; genus Trachymyrmex; species Trachymyrmex cornetzi. The sequence continues at coordinate 375,085 of NW_017299005.1, forward strand.
AAAGAAAAGATAATATGGAACATATGGAAGAAATTGAAGAAATATAAATAATTATATGGAAAAAATGAAGATACATATATAGTTCATTTAATTTTTCTAGACATATAGTTACTATCTTGTTACTATCTATTATTATTATTACTGTATTATATTTTATATATATATATATATTAGATGTACAACTTTGCTTCCGCTGTTTTTTTTTCCGAAATTCGGAAAAGGTTTTATTGTAAAAAACTGGTTATACATTTATGATTCAAAGTATTGTCCATCGCTGGCCACTACTTTCTCCTATCTTTCGGGCAGCGTACGAATTCCATGTCGAAAAAATTGGTCATCTTTTGAGGCGATCCACGAATCGATTCAATTTTTTACTTCTTCATAAGACCGGAAGTGATGGTCAGCCAGGCCGTGTGCCATTGATCGAAACAAGTGATAGTCAGAGGGAGGAACGTCTGGAGAATACGGCGGATGGGGTAGGACTTCCTATTTCAACGTTTCCAAATATGTCTTGACCACTTTCGCAACATGGGGTCGAGTATTGTCATGCTGCAAAATCACTTTATCGTATCTCTCGTTGTATTGCGGCCGTTTGTCTTTCAATGTTCGGCTCAAACGCATTAATTGCGTTCGATACCGATCGCCTGTGATTGTTTCAGTCGGTTTTGACAGCTCATAATACACTACGCTGAGCTGGTCGCACCAAATACAGAGCATAGCCTTGGAGCCGTGAATATTCGGTTTGGCCATCGACGTGGAAGCATAGCCGGGAAATCCCCATGATTTTTTGCGCTTGAAGTTATCGTAATGAACCCATTTTTTGTCCCCAGTCACAATGCGATGCAGAAATCCCTTCCGTCTTTGCCGTTCAAGCAGCTGTTCACAAGCAAACAAACGCCGTTCAACATCTCTCGGCTTCAACTCGTACGGCACCCAATTTCCTTGCTTCTGAATCATTTCCATGGCTTTGAGGCGTTTTGAAATGGCTTGTTGAGTCACTCCCAATGATTGTGCCAATTCTTCTTGATTTTGACATGAATCTTGATCAAGTAATGCCTCCAATTCTGCATCTTCAAAAACCTTCTCTTTTCCACCGCTATGACGATCTTCGACGTCAAAATCACCGTTCTTGAAGCGTTGAAACCACTCACGACACGTTCTTTCACTAATAGCGGCCTCACTATAAGTATTTGAGAGCATTCGATGAGCCTCAGCCGCAGATTTCTTCATATTGAAGCAGAAAATTAAAACCTCCCGCAAATAACAAGAATTTGACTCGTAAACTGACATTTTCAATCGAGAATAACTTTATGATGCAGACACAAATCAACTAATGTTTCTGTGGGGTTATGTTGACAGATGCCCACGTTTATTGTATGACGTCTATGATCTATTTATTTTACCACCATTTACCGCTAAAGCCATCTATAGGAAAATGGCGGAAGCAAAATTGTATACCTAATATATATATATTATTACTGTATTATACTTATATTATTATATTATCATTCTTATTTCTTCTTCTTCTTCTTCTTATTAATATTGTTATTGAGTTATTTTAATTGTACATAATGTTGCTTCAATAAAGAAATATTTAAAAGAAAGAAATACACACACACACACACACACACACACACACACACACACACACACACACACACACACACAAATCACAAGATTGAGTCAAAATACTCAAACATTAATATCACAACTTTTAATAACACTGCAACTTCAAATACTTGAGGAATTTTAACAGACAACAAGATCTTTAGTGGATATTGATATTAGGTTTAAAGCAGTTGAATTTAGATTTATAGTTTTGTATGCTGGGCCGGTAATTCTCTACGCGTATGCGTACGGTCTGGCTGCTAAATAGTTTATAAATGTTATTTAATTTTTTAAATAAACAATAATGGCCGTCCCCGGACAGATCGGTATGCCACCGTTTCCTACACGTCTTGGAGAATGTCTGTGATTTTTTCAAGTCCATACGCGTATGCGTATGGTCTGGCTACTAAATAGTTAGCGCGCTCTTCCGTGACGTATTAATTATTTTCAATGACTTAGAATGAGCACTAAATACAGATATGTATATATTTCGATACTACAATATTTAAGGATTATTTTGATACCATAATCAATCGAGCACCTAATTATTTGACGATCGGAAAACGAACTTTAGTGCGCGGCGCGCGATCTTCCGTGAAGTATTAATTATTTTCACTGACTTAGAGTGAACTCTGAATTCAGATATGTATTTAATTCGATACTACAATGTCTAAGGATTATTTTGATATCATAATCAATCAAGCACTTAATTATTTGACGATTGGATAACGAATTTTAGTGCGCGGCGCGCGCTCTTCCGCGACGTATTAGTTATTTTCACTGCCTTAGAGTGAGCACTACATTCAGATATGTACTTATTTCGGTATTACGATATCTAAATATTATTTCGATACCATAATCAATGGAACACCTAATTACTTAATGATCGGATAACGAATTTTAGAGCGCGGCGCGCGTTCTTCCGCGACGTATTAATTGTTTTCACTGACTTAAAATGTGTGTGAGCACTAAATTCAGATATGTATATATTTCTATACTAAGATGTCTAAGTATTATTTCGATACCATAATCAATCGAGCATCTAATTATTTGACGATCGGAAAATGAACTTTAGTGCGCGGCGCTCGCTCTTCCGCGACGTATTACTTGGTTTCACTGACTTAGAGTGAGCACTAAATTCAGATATGTACATATTTCGATACTACAATATCTAAAGATTATTTTGATATCATAATCAAACGAGCACCTAATTATTTGACGATCTTTAGCCAGGATACCGTACATGTTGCCTGAAAAAGGCCTTTCTCGGAATTTAACAATTTAAAAAATCAATAAATAATTTCTGTCACCAGAACTCCTCAAAACTAATTAGTATACATTCATAGCTACACGATAAGCATATTTCGCACAGAACTGTAATCATACGTGTTGCCTGAATAGAGCCTTTCTCGGTATTTAAAAATTGTTTAAAAAATCAATAAATAATTTCTGACATCAGAACTCCTCGGAACTAGCTTCTGTACATTCAGAGCTACTCGATAAACACCATATCTCTCAAAGAACTATCGAAAATCGGCCAGCGTATCATACATGTTGCCCGAAAAGGGGTGGCACCCAGTTGGACTCGGCTCAATTGGACACGAACCACTCACAGCGCTTGAGACTACAAAGCTCCTAAGCACCGGTTACTATGATTGGTGGTATCCAATCGAGCCGTGA